>NW_020631366.1:481-1000 GCF_003573695.1 Papaver somniferum
AACATTCGCCAAAACGAGCAATTTCTCATAAAAGTTCATACAGACAATCTTTCGTCTACACGAACTCACAGAAATTACTCTCAATTGAGAAAAATTCAATCATTCAGAGCATTTTCACGCTGAATTCACAACACACCTACAATCTCAGATCACCATTGATCTCACGCATTTCTCAGCTTCCCTCCTACAGATCAACCCATCCTCTCTTATGACCGAATTGACTCTGGAACGACCATTGTTCTTGGTTTAGGCCGGGTTCTTATAGATTGATCTCTCGAACTTAAAGCACTCCCTTCTTGCAGTGCATCTGTGTGAGGTTCAACATTTCGCTCGGTTCAAGGAGTCTCCACAAACCAGCAAATCGTTTTCCCCCACTCACAAAGCCATTCCTAAGAAAGTTCATTTTAGTTTTCTTTGATGACATTTTGATCTACAACCTTGACATGGAGACTCATCGGCAAAATCTTACTTTAACACTGTCTCTCCTCAAGGAACATTCTTTGTATACCAAGTTAAGCA
>NW_020631367.1:0-507 GCF_003573695.1 Papaver somniferum
TCGTTCTCTTTTGTTATTACATTTTGCATTTTAATCTTTCACAAAACAAACACATTCGTCATTTTGACAATCATCTGGTTTAAATTAGTATAGTAGAACTTAGAAATTCAACTTCACGCCAACCAAGTCCCTGTGGGAACGATCCGTGCTTACTGTATTCTACATTGTAGACACCGTATACTTGCGGTTAGTATAATTGTAGGTTTTCTAGTCCTACCAGTCCTCAAACGATTAACCAAAGATGGTCGGTCGTGCTACTTTTAAGACGCTCAATCCGTGACTGATTCGATCGCACTCAAAAACAGCGATGCTTCTAGCACATCGATTATTTTCAGCTGGTTATTCGAAAGCGATGCTTTAAATACATCGATTATAATCAATGCTTTATAAATATTGGTTTCACAAATAATTTATTATTTAACCAAAAAGCATCGCGTGCTGCTTTCAGCGACGAGTCCCATGACTCGACCCACTTACTCGAGACATCAAACATGTCACAAACTGGGG
>NW_020631367.1:518-1000 GCF_003573695.1 Papaver somniferum
GAGACCCACGACTCGACCCACTTACTCGAGACATCAAACATGTCACAAACTGGGGGATGCTCACTGGGGTATTGGTCTAGCGCTTTACAGCGTGCGGCGTGCAACGCGCCCATTACGAGAATGTGTCATGGAAGAACGGACGGTTAACAGGAATGAGATAGTGGGTGAAGGCGTGACCAGCTCCCCTCATAGTGGAAACGTGATGATCACCACTCTTTACACAACTCCACTTCTCCGTTGCCTAATCACCTCAACTTCATACGAGATGAGAGTGTGCTCGAACATGACTTGTATAATTAGGATTTTCAACCTATTCAAATAAGAGGACAAAAGTGTTATCAACACAAGTATCTAGAAACCATTTTCTGATACAAGTCATAAAACAACCACACCTTCGTAATTCAACATTCTGATCTCAAACACCTTCTTCGCTTCCCTCCGTAAGATCAACCATTCTCCTTCACCTTGTGACCGAATTGAAT
>NW_020631368.1:0-504 GCF_003573695.1 Papaver somniferum
GTCGAGGAATCACAAACAGTGAGACGAAGATGTTTGTGACTTCTTTATCTTGCCTATCAGAGAACTCTCACGATCTCAAGTCAATCAATCGATTGTACTCGTACGATAGAAGATGCAAGATCAGATCACACAACTACGATAAAAGTAGTATCGGTCTGGCTTCACAATCCCAATGAAGTCTTTAAGTCGTTAACCTGATTTTAGAGAAGAAAATCAAAGGTTAATGGAGATCGACTCTAGCGGGTGCACTAGTAGCACACATACGTGTGGGTATTATTTTTGCACAATGATAGATGTCTCATTTATATATCCGTCAAATCAGGGTTTTACCTTAGGTACAAAGCAATCCTTATTCACCGTTAAATGAAAACCTGATTTAGATTCAAGCTAATATTTCTCAACCGTTAGATCGAAAACTTAGCTTGTCACACACACTTGGGTAGAAGTTTACTGGGTTTGTGAAAACCATGCCCAAACGTGTATGTGTATGTTGGTTCAACATAG
>NW_020631368.1:515-1000 GCF_003573695.1 Papaver somniferum
TTTACTGGGTTCGTGAAAACCATGCCCAAACGTGTACGTGTATGTTGGTTCAACATAGTAACCCAAAAAGGTCAACCATATGAGCATTTCATATAACCTTGTTCTTCTTCACCATAACTAGTTCAATTGACTCAAATGAATTAGTTAAAGAGTTGTTCAATTGCTATGAGATCTTATGTAACTACACAAGACACAATTGAAAAAAAGATGATTCGATTCGTTTGAATCGTCTCATGAACATTATAGCCACGGTTTGCATAAAGCATTCCTTAGTAATTTAATGTTTCATGTTCAGATCACATCTTTGGATCATAACCTCTTAAGTTCACAAAAAAGTTCGCGGACTTAAGTTAATCGGTTGAGTTTTCCAAACTCAGCAGAAATTCTCGGAAAGAGAACTTCTGCCAGTTCGTGGACTTAGCACACAAACAAGTTTTAGAAAAAATCCAGCAGAAATTCTCGGTCGAGAACTTCCGACAGTTCGC
>NW_020631369.1:0-404 GCF_003573695.1 Papaver somniferum
TTTTTTTTATATATAGAAAAGAGAGAAAAAAAAAGGAGAGATTTTTATATATTTTTTTTTTAGGTTATTTTTTTCTTTTTCTTTTGCACTTTACTTTATTTGGACTTTGGACTGGACTCTTGGACTTTATTATTTTTTTTTAAAAAAAAAACTACGGAAGGGTAGTTAAATACAAACTGTGTGCAGGGAAGGACGGTGATTACAATATCACCTCGGCCCCTCGGGTTCACACACGGCATAAGAGTCGTGGCCCGAGTCGACGACAACGGTTCATCCCCCGTCTGGTACGGGAGGTAAGTCCAATCGAAACACTCGCGAATCTCCTGTAAGCGAGTTACTGTATTCCTTAAGGTGATCATTGATTGAGGACGAATTTGGACTGTCTTTATTTTCCTAGTAAAGGG
>NW_020631369.1:604-1000 GCF_003573695.1 Papaver somniferum
ACTGCTGCTAAAATATTGCAGTGTGGATTTTATTGGCCTTCGTTGTTTAAAGACTCCCATAGTTACTGTGTTACTTGTGAGCGTTGCCAGAAATTAGGAACCATTTCTCGTAGGAACTTGATGCCCTTGAACCCGATTCTGATTGTTGAGGTCTTTGATGTGTGGGGTATTGACTTTATGGGTCCGTTCCCTAATTCTTTTGGTAACCTATACATCCTTGTCGCTGTAGACTATGTCTCTAAGTGGATTGAAGCGGTTGCGTGTAAAACCAATGACCATAGGGTTGTGATAGAGTTCTTGAAAGAAAATATACTTACACGTTTTGGTACACCGCGAGCTATAATTAGTGATGGAGGGTCGCACTTTTGTAATGGACCTTTTAGGCTTTTAATGAAG
>NW_020631370.1:0-451 GCF_003573695.1 Papaver somniferum
AGAACAAGTAACCATGTTTGGATATAAACATAGTGTGCTCACATTTGTGTAAAACTCCAAAATCGGGAACCTAAAGTATGTGTACCCGTACGCATACTGGCGGTTGTTGGAAATCCGGGTAAGTATGCGTACCCGTACGCAAACTGGCGGAAGTTTCACGTCCGTGAATTTCTGCTGGAGTTTGGAAGTAAAAACAAACTCAATCCGGCTACTTAAGTATGTGTACCCGTTTGCATACTTAAGCAGGTTACTTTCTAAAATCGGTTTGTTCATGAACTAAAATATTTATATAATAAGGGATGCAATCTTTGCAAACCCTGGCTATAATGTTCATGAATTGTTCGAGTGAATCAAAATCGATTTTGCTTCGATTGTGTCTTGTATACTGATAAACACATTTTTGTGTCTACTTTGTCCTCAATGTCTGTATTTTTGGAACTCTATTTTTGTA
>NW_020631370.1:462-1000 GCF_003573695.1 Papaver somniferum
TTGATAGACACATTTTTGTGTCTACTTTGTCCTCAATGTCTGTATTTTTGGAACTCTATTTTTGTACTAATATTGTGTTTTTATGTATTTTTAGGAAATAAACATTTTTGGAAAATTCGGCTCGAAAAGTTGATTTTAGCACCCGGAGGACAAGTGTTATTCAGACTCTCGCTTTTGGATAAGGGGTAACCTAATTACTGAGGGGCACACCCAGGTCACCCCCAAGGCATCTTCTATTCGCACCCCAGTTCAGGATAGGGGGCATATCATCTTCAACATTCAAATTCGTGTTTTGGCGGGAAAACCATTTTCACTCCTGACATATTTTCAATCAGCAAAATGAAGGTGTTCTAGTTAGGGCTGCACATGGGTCGGTTTGGGTCAGGTTTGACCTCACCCACCACCCAACCCACTGATGGTGGGTAGCAGAAGTTGTCACCCACAACCAACCCAACATAACAATGGGTCGGTTTTCACCCGACCCACATTACAATGGGTTGGGTGTTGTAGTAATTCGATTGCGGTAAATAAGGATTCG
>NW_020631371.1:0-107 GCF_003573695.1 Papaver somniferum
TAGCTATAAGAGACTAGAAATCAGGACTTATAGTTTTGATCACTAACATTGACAAACATGCTTGAGATAGCAACGCATGCGAGTTTGACCGAGCAGTGCTCTAACAA
>NW_020631371.1:305-539 GCF_003573695.1 Papaver somniferum
CAATTGTATCACAACTTCAACAATAATACTATGGTGATATGTATCACTCCCCCTTAGTCAATACTCCATCTCACATGAAAACCTCTCCCCCTTACACGATGATCCGAAAACCATATGTATTTGTAGTATGAACTACATATTAATTCTCCCCCTTTTTGTCAATAAAATTGGCAAAGGTACAAGAACGGGATCATAATGAAATTTCCGTAAGAGGCATTTCATGACTAAAAGAAA
>NW_020631371.1:690-1000 GCF_003573695.1 Papaver somniferum
CATTTCATGACTGAGAGAAAGAAACACGCATCATCTTATTTAGATGCAATCATATAGCCGAAGCTAACATCATTCATCAAGGAGTTTAAAGATACAAGATAAACCCTCTAAAATTCCACAGCCGCACACCCCTCAAAATATGACCATTAATCACAAGTTCAAAAGAACTCTCCCCCATTTGATGTCATTCCCAAGGGAACAACAACGAGCGACCTTAATTTCAAAAGAAACGAAGGATTTTATTAGAAACCAAAATCATGAGAATAATTTTTATATCCAACACTCAATCAAATTATTCATAAGTAAACCC
>NW_020631372.1:0-404 GCF_003573695.1 Papaver somniferum
AATGTAAGGAAGCGAGGAGCGACCGTTGGATGCGGAAGTACAACGAAACTGACGGCTCAAGATGGAGTTAGGTGCTATAGTGTTTTTCATGATCTTCAGATTTTGATGCACTATGATGAAGCGACCGTACGATGCTGAGATGATCCAATATGACGGCTAGAAAGGGAAACGGGTATGGATATATGAAATGGATTTGGGTGAGGGTTTTGGGCCTTGGGTATGTCAAGCCCATATCTTCTTTAAGAACAATTCTTCCTCTTCAAGCCCACTTCTAGCCTTTTGGTCTTGTGCACAACATTCTTCGCGGCTTCCTTGTGTAATTCCTCCCGGCTTTTCACCGCTTTTCTGCTCTTTTCGCTCCGCTATTCATCCAAACTTTATTTATTACCTAAAAATGCAAAATT
>NW_020631372.1:415-570 GCF_003573695.1 Papaver somniferum
ATATTCATCCAAACTTTATTTATTACCTAAAAACGCAAAATTAATTAATAAAAATATTTATTCTTGAAAACAAAGAAAATACAGAATATGGGATAAAATGTAGAATTAATGCATAAAAGATGAGTTAAATGCCAAGAAAAATATATAGAAATATG
>NW_020631372.1:770-947 GCF_003573695.1 Papaver somniferum
AAAACAATTGATACTTTGACGAATAGCGATGGTCCTATGATGTGGAAAGAATTTTTTGAAAAATATATCTGTGAGTTGGTCCCAAGTGTTGATTGATTGTGGTCTCAAACCGTAAAACCATATTTTGGCCCTTTCCTTTAGAGAAAATGTAAACAAACGCAATTTCAGAGAGTCTTC
>NW_020631373.1:0-492 GCF_003573695.1 Papaver somniferum
ACTAGGTGCAATCAGATTTCAACCACCGTTAGTCAATCAAATCAATCTAAAACAAAAGATAAACCTCAATTATCTAGTTTCCCACCAACGGTACACGCTAGAGCTTCTCAATCCCAAAGAAGACTTTAAACTGCGCGGTCGTAAGAGATTTCGTCTAATTAGGCTACTCTCCTCTCCGAATAGGCGGCTACACCAGTAACAATAACAAAAGAGGAAGTCTGTTGTTACGAAGGATTAGTTTGCAAGAAAGGCAAACTTCAAGTATTTATAGACAAGGAAGTTTGGACACCAATGAATTTCCAAAAACGAAAATATTCTCAAGATATTCATTAAAGCACAAATTCGGTTTCCATAATTCCTGGAAATGCTCTGTCCAAAAATAATGATCGAAATCTCTCGGAAAATCTAATTAGTAAATGCATATTACTAATTCTGGAATTTCCCTACAAAATGAAATTAATAACCTTAATTAAAAGATTCTTAACTTACTTA
>NW_020631373.1:503-1000 GCF_003573695.1 Papaver somniferum
TTAGTAAATGCATATTGCTAATTCTGGAATTTCCCTACAAAATGAAATCAATAACCTTAATTAAAAGATTCTTAACTTACTTATGTTTCGATCCTGGGATTCTCTTCCCTTAGCCGTTAAGGAATATCTTTGAACAATTAAAGAAATAAACATTCACAGCACATGTTCAAAGTTTGTCGACATCTTTACTTTGTAAGTTCTCTTTCACACTTACAACCTTGAAACCGATTTGCCACACTTCCAAACAAGTTTAGAATTGGTTCATCTGACTTTCAAGAACTATGTGATTGATCAAACCAACATTCAATCAAAATCATGGGTTTAACGGTTATACCAAAACAAATTTCGGTTCTACCTCCATGTGAGTACTGTGCATAGTCACGCTAGCTTTCCAAAATTCGGTTGACTAGGTACTAGGATCGGTTCCCCACATATATATGGTATCTAACTTATATGTGTTGCACATGTCCATAGGATCGGTTCCCCTTTGCCTAAAA
>NW_020631374.1:0-355 GCF_003573695.1 Papaver somniferum
CGGGCTGAAGTCCTTGTAAATGACATTTTATTGTCCAACTCTCTTCCTCCTACATCAATTGATCCTTTAGAAGTAGATGATGATGAAGTTCCTCGTCCTGTTGATAGTGATTATGATTACGAAAGCGGTGCAGAGGATAATTTCTTGGAAGATGAAGAAGAGATTCCTTCTAAAGAAGCGTCTGCTGGTGTTAATCAAAATGAAAAAGAAATTTCTCCTGAAGAAGTAATTGCTGGCGATAATCAAGATGCTAGTCAAGGCGAAGATCAAAACCGAAATGAAGGAGAGGCTTGCGAGAATATTGGCGAAGAATTTCTGTTATCTCCTGCTACTGAAATTAATACTGAAGCTTGAG
>NW_020631374.1:414-1000 GCF_003573695.1 Papaver somniferum
TGAATCTTGAGCTTCTTATCTATCTTTGTCTTCTTGAACTGTCTTATTTTTATCACTTTTGCGAGTTACATTTTTCAACCAACTTTGGAACCAACTTTTCCTTTTAATATTTTGTTGATGAGAAAGATAATGCTTCTTGTGTATTGATTCCCATACTTGCCTCTTATTATATTTCTTGAAAAAAATAATCTGTTACGAATACTTATAAATATTTTGTTTTATCATGTGGTCTTATTTTGCCTTCCTAATTAAAGGTCTTATTATGCCACCTCTTGTCATTGCGACAAAATCGCAGGACGTCCTTGCACTTTCATGCAAAAACCCATTGATCTTGCCTTAACTTTTTCTTTTGTATTATGGCCTCTTCAGGAATGTTGCGACAATATGACAGGCCTAAATATTCTTGCGAAAATAAAGCCCCATGACATTGCCGTCTTGCGACGAAATCGCAGGACGTCTTCGCACTTTCATGCGAAAACCCATTGATCTCGTCTTATCTTTTTCTTTTGTATTATTGCCTCTTCAGGATTGTTGCACAAATATGACAAGCCTTAATATCCTTGCGAATAAAAAGCCTCATGACATT
>NW_020631375.1:0-591 GCF_003573695.1 Papaver somniferum
AAAAAAAAAAAAAAAAAAAAAAAAAAAAAAAAAAAAAAAAAAAAAAAAATTATTATCAGAAAAATACAAAAAAATCAAGTATTTATCAATTCCATCATCTCTTGTTTCAAAAAAATAAAAGAGAATAGTCAATGTAAATAAGAGTCATGTAAATAGTTATCTTTTGTGTTGTAAGCAAGGAGGGTGTATGCCATTGATGTACAACGCGAGTAATTGTGAAATACCTCCAACTCATTCACAATTCTCGTAAAGTCCGGACAGCTAGCTAGATTTCGACCTCAGTTCTTAGCCTGAGAAACTATCTCTTGGTGATTAGTAGTCATAACTTCAAATCTTTCTTTACACATGTGTAGATACACTTTACACTCTTATCACATGTCTTTTTTTGTTATCAGTGCTAGGATTGTGCCTTCGATAGCTAGATTGACATCTCCATTTTGCTGTGAGCTTAACTGTTTTGCACATGTCAC
This sequence comes from Papaver somniferum, assembly GCF_003573695.1. Classification (NCBI taxonomy): domain Eukaryota; kingdom Viridiplantae; phylum Streptophyta; class Magnoliopsida; order Ranunculales; family Papaveraceae; genus Papaver; species Papaver somniferum. Next base: position 471 of record NW_020631375.1, read on the forward strand.
ATTTGATGGAATATGAGCTTATATTTTGTCCTTAGGTTTTGTAGGCACACCTCTGGTAAACCTTCACGAGACTTCACTCGTCCACTAGGGACACTTAGTGGTTTAAAAGGCTTAGTGCATA
>NW_020631376.1:0-359 GCF_003573695.1 Papaver somniferum
AAAATCCACACAAAGTCAAGACAGTGCACACGGTCCCTGTTTAGGGTTTTGAATTGGTTTGAAAGATTTGAGAGAGATTCTTGCGTGGGATATACTTCAAAACAGTTGAGTTCAAGTCAGAGAAGATTCTGGGAGCAATAGAATAGCTTATTGTGCACATGATTAAGATGTTTTTGTTCTTCTTCATAAATTTTGATTTTCATGCAATTCTGATTTCATTTTCATTTCTTCTTCATAAATTTGTTGCTCTTTGTTAGTTTTTCGATTTTGAGATCTACATATACATGATTAAGATGTTTTTGTTCTCTTCATATATGTTTTTTATAACACGACCAAAGTTATTAATGGCGATTAATTGA
>NW_020631377.1:0-491 GCF_003573695.1 Papaver somniferum
GCTAAAAAAAAAGAATGAACTTGGGTGGGTTATGTAAGGAAAAGAGGGGTGTAACGGGGGTGTAAGGAAGGTGAAGCGTTAGGGTCCCGTCAAACGGTAGGGTCCCGGCTTAGATGGTCTTGACCCTAGTAAAAATGTTATCACTTCGTTCATTCCCGTTGTCACCTACATGGCACCTACGTGGTCGAGTTGAGAAAGGTCTTCAGCGTAGGGTCGCGACTTATAATTATAAGGTCCTGACCCTGGTAGAAAAGGTCCTCACCTCGTTCGTTCTACTTGTCATCTACATGGCGCCTACATGGCGCCTAGGTGATCAAGTTAAAAGGTCCTTAAACTAAGGTCCTGACCTACTTCCAAGGGTCCAGAACTTTCAAATCTTATTTAATTCCATTAACAAGATTATTTTATTAATAATCCAAGAATCCAGTATAGGGTCCAGTTAAAGGGTCCTGGAACTTGACAACAAAATATTAACAAAAATTATCTTATTT
>NW_020631377.1:502-1000 GCF_003573695.1 Papaver somniferum
TCCATTAACAAGATTATTTTATTAATAATCCAAGAATCCAGTATAGGGTCCAGTTAAAGGGTCCTGGAACTTGACAACAAAATATTAACAAAAATTATCTTATTTTAGTATTTTTTTTCTATTAGAAAACTAGAGTGGGTCCAAAAAGGTCCTGTCCGGAGTCCAGACCCTCCTAGGGACCCTAAACACTTAAATACCATTAAAAAAAATGTGATTTCCAAATTTTCATTTCAAAAAATAAGATTTTTAAAAATATGTTAGAGTCCAGTAAAATGTCCTGACCTTTTCATCAGGACCTTTGCACTGAAAACCACACGAAAAAACACTTACTTTAAGTTTTGAAAGTTGGAAATAATATTAAACAATTAAGGGTCCTCTAATATCAGGGGTAGAAATGTCATATAGTGACACTTTTGGTAGATTTGGGTTTAGGGTGGCACTTTTGGAAACACATTTCCAAAAATGGCATTTTTAAGAATTGAGCCGTTACAAATGTAA
>NW_020631378.1:0-398 GCF_003573695.1 Papaver somniferum
GTGATGTCATGACTCATGCCTGGCATCCTCCTTTCTTGTCTTTTCTTTCGATCGGAAATTTACTCCATGTAAGAGTTGCTTAAAAAAACCAAGAAAAACGATTGTAATCAAATAGCAATGACCTCTTCGACACCCTGAAGTCTCAAAAGGTCCTCACCTACCCAAGAAGACTTCTGGTGGTCACCCGATTCTATATTTTTTTAATCTCTCTCCCCGATACGTAAGTTTCTTAACCTTTGCCTCTATGAGGAGGATCTGACTGGATTCACGTTCACACTTCTCTTTTATTCCTTTTCAGTATTATTTTAAAATTTTAATGTTGACCGGTTGGTATATATAAACAACGGAAGAGTTTTCCCTGAAGTTTCATTTGTAATATTCAGTGAATCATTAGTAGA
>NW_020631378.1:409-1000 GCF_003573695.1 Papaver somniferum
AAACAACGGAAGAGTTTTCCCTGAAGTTTCATTTGTAATATTCAGTGAATCATTAGTAGATCATATGGTTCCTAGACGATGACGTTAATTCATAACATGTCATTAGATGGAACATGTTACCAGCTCAACCAGACTTATTAAAATGGACGGTACATGTTATCAGCCGCCAGAAACAAAGAAGCTTTAAAATAAAAGAGCATCGTCTAGAATACAAAGCATAGTTTGGATAATTTATCCTACATAAAAAGTGGCAAGAATACTTTCTGAGAAAAGTTAAATCCATGATTGTGGTTTGTTCTAATTAAAATTAATCATTATGAGTACTTCATTAATTAGTGTCTCATATCTAGAATACAAAGCATAGTTTGGACAACTTAACCTAGATAAAGAGCGTCCAGGATGTATTTTGGGGAAAGTTAAATCCATGGTTGCGGTTTGCTCTAATTAAAATTAATCATTATGAGCGCTTTATTAATTAGTGTCTCATTAATCTCTCGTAATGAATAATTGATGTAGTGCAAGATATGGCAGAATCCTACTTGGAAGGAAGGGATCGACGAAAGAATATCCGTTAAATATTTTCCTATTTGT
>NW_020631379.1:0-144 GCF_003573695.1 Papaver somniferum
GCCGAAGCTTCTTCAAACTCATTAACAACCGCATCTCGCGCTTCATCAAGATGGTCATATTCCGCGGATAATTTCTTATAATCTAATTGAAGGTTGGTGAGAGTAAATTGACTGGCATCTAATTCTACCTGCTTCATCGAATCC
>NW_020631379.1:155-330 GCF_003573695.1 Papaver somniferum
GGTATCCGCGGCATCCCCAACAGGGACAGAAATATCACCAATGACACCGTCATCAGCTACCATGGCGTTGTTTCTCCCTTCATCACCATCATGACCCACACAGACCTCTTCTTCGACATTGATAGGGGAAGTACCAGTACGTTCCTCCCCATCTGTAATCTCCTCATCCTCAGCA
>NW_020631379.1:341-637 GCF_003573695.1 Papaver somniferum
TAAGGTGGTCGACTTCTTTGTTTATCTCTGATACCCCCTTGCTCAATCTGTACATACACACTTCAAGATTTCTCTCAGACTCAGCCTGACGAGCTACTTCAACGCGGGACGTGGCAAGGGCTTTGCTTAGAGCATCGGCTTCGGCACGGGCATTGTCCCTTTCTCTGATAAGACACCGCACACTATCCTCAACTCCTGGAAAAGGGAGGGATCGAGCCTTTTGTAATTCCTCTTCCAGAAGTTGTATCCTAGACTCCAACAAAGAAGTACGCTCACGGGATTCCCGCAGACTATCA
>NW_020631379.1:648-1000 GCF_003573695.1 Papaver somniferum
ACCTGAGCAGTCGAGGCACTCCTCGGTGGAAGTATAGCACCAGAACCTTCCTCCTTGTCTCCCTCAACAACGTCAAGGGCATAAGGAAAATTCATACCTGCGAAGTTTAAACGCCAGGGACAGAAATCTCCATAACGAGCAGGAGGAGATTCACGTGGCTTGCTACTCCCAGTAGGACGCCAACCGCGTGGACCAGGGATCCAACCGTACGCCCATGGACCAACAACTTCGATAACGGTAGCGTGCCACTCGTAGTCATGGTCGCGCTTGATCCTCTCGCGGGCCGGGAAAAGTTTCCGCTGACTAGACCCCTCCGTGCCGGGAACATACTTCAGCTTGGCATCGCTGACCT
>NW_020631380.1:0-401 GCF_003573695.1 Papaver somniferum
AAAAAAAAAAACCCAAAAACGTAAAGAAGAACAAAAATAAAAAAAATAAAAAAAAATCTAAAAAAAAAATGCTAACTAAACACAGGTCCGCGTCGGCGGTGCCAAAAATTTGGTGGTTTTTAAATAGTGATTGTAGTAGTGGTAATAACTGGGTCTTTTCAGAGTTGTGAAGGTAACAAAATTTCTAGATTTAAATAAAATTTAGGGAAATAGCAAACTGACGTAAAATTTTATGGAGAAATAGGGGTTAAGATTCCACCATTCAACAATACTTATGTGGTCTAATATTTTTTACTATGCAATTTAAATAATTGGGTTGATTCTTAATATTGCCAAAAGCAGATTTTCCAAAAAATCAAATGTTAATCACAAGTATAATGCATCAAGAGTCTAAAACTAAG
>NW_020631380.1:601-1000 GCF_003573695.1 Papaver somniferum
CTAAAACTAAGCATGCATTATCAAGGGAAAACACAATTGATTAATAAAAACCATTTAAATCATTTTTACCAATGCAATTAATCATATAAAAATATTGCATAAATTAATAAAATAGAGATTAACACATAATTATTGTGAGAATGGCTTCCTCTGTCACCCCTTGGATTGGGTTTATCTCCTCATCCCAAAAATACACTCACAAGATAAATTCATGGCCAAAATAGGTGTTTTTGTTGATGAAATAGGAATTAGCAACGCTGTAGAAGTGTTACAGCGTCACTGTTACAAATGGTGTAAGTGCTGAGAAGAAACGATAGAACTAAAGTGTTGTAAATAGCGACACAGGGTGTAAGCTGCTGGAAAGAACGATACAAATCGTGTGCTGTAAACAGCGACACA
>NW_020631381.1:0-509 GCF_003573695.1 Papaver somniferum
CCTTTTCTGCTATAAACCTGTTGCACCTCATACAAGGATCGGTTCCCCTTTGTGATGTGATGCACCTCTTACTAGGATCGGTTCCCCTTTTCCCAGTTTTGGTCAGACATAAAATCACAAACTCGATCATACCATCTCAGGTGATTACTTAAGATCGTTTTCACTAACAAAAGTCATACCAATACATAAGTCAGGCCTTTGTGAATAGTTTTACCAAGAACACAAACAAGTCATGAGCGGTTCTACTAATCACACATATTGGTTTTTCATAAGATAAGCAATGAATAACAAAACAAATAACACCTGGTGATTTCCTTTTCGATTCATAAACCAGGTTCATGAATTTACTTTCTTAGAACACATGTAAACATTGTTCCCTAGGATGAAATCCTCACTTCATACCCATACATAATCACAATAGCATTCAAATGATTATGGCGATGTCTTATCTACAAAGTTTAATGGTTAAGCAATAAACCTCGTATTGTATTCCTTAATACTATGTCTAT
>NW_020631381.1:520-1000 GCF_003573695.1 Papaver somniferum
TATCTACAAAGTTTAATGGTTAAGCAATAAACCTCGTATTGTATTCCTTAATACTATATCTATCTAGAGTTCAAACATGCTTCGTAGTTTTGTTTTCAATATGCACGACTTGAAAGATACGTCAGGGAATGAAACAGTTCAAGTCAAATATCACTAACCTCAAGTGGAAGAATGATTGTTTTCGTTGTAGCACATTGCTTCTTCACATCTTCAAGTCTTCGCAATACTTGTAATGTCTCATATCCTAATACTTTCAAGCTAACCTATACGAAGTTGACTCTAGTACGTAATCAAGCGACTCTTAACACGAGTTTTGATTCACTAAAATATGACAACCAAACTTGACATACCTACGCTTAGTGGGTTCAACCGAGCTATGCTCTAACAATCTCCCCCTTTGTGAATTTTAGTGACAAAACTCTTACATCATATGGATAAACAAATTACAAGAATTCATTACACATACGCTTGATTCCCGAA
>NW_020631382.1:0-569 GCF_003573695.1 Papaver somniferum
CTTTGATAAAGCGTACCAACATGGTCTAAAATTTAATCCTGCTAAATCAAAAAGTTACTCAAACCACAAGGGTTCACAACATATGAGATCGAATATTAAGGTAGTAAAACTGAAATCAAATATCCCATAAACATACATAGCAATTATATAAAAGCATTCAAGCATAGGCTATGTAAACTGAAAACTATTACAAGAAAAATTATAAATCAAATAATTTTATTCATAATAGTTCTATTCAAAATAGACCAATACAATCATTGAAAAGAAATCAAAAATTGATGTTTATTTTACTCGATTAAGTATTACATCGTATAACTTAATCTCTAGTGGTGCTCTTGTTGTTCACTGAGGTCTCTTCAGTGTTCAAACTCTTAAAGCATGTCTCAAGAGACTTGTCTGCAACCACTTCTTGTTTCTCAAGTTTTTCAACTTGAATCTTCATATCAGCAATATCAGCTTTTGTTTCCTCAATCTTATCTTTGAGCCAATCTTGATTTCGAACCGTTATAATAAGATTGGTTCTTAGTTCCTCAAAAGCTTGGATATAGTCAATCATACTATCAGAACGA
>NW_020631382.1:580-1000 GCF_003573695.1 Papaver somniferum
AATAAGATTGGTTCTTAGTTCCTCAAAAGCTTGGATATAGTCAATCATACTATCAGAACGAATCCGATTGGTTTTGGTTGAGTCTTGTAGGTTGTAAGCCAACAGACATGACTCATCATGTGATCCAACTGAACTATCAGAATCATAATCAAACATGATATTTGATATGTTTTTCTTCTTCCTCTTTGTATTGATTCCTTGACAATCCTTAACCTCTTGAGCTTCCTCCTTATAAGCCTTTGAGACACTACGAGTTATTGGAGGCATGCTCGGTTATGTATTAATATAAATGATTGATCAGGGTTTCAAAATACAGGCAAGAGATAGTTTCTCTTTTTAAAAGAGACAACTTTCGGACCAAAAGATCTCAGAAAAATTCGAAAATATTAAAGAATATATTTCATTTCCTTAGTCCGAACT
>NW_020631383.1:0-308 GCF_003573695.1 Papaver somniferum
ACATGAGCTGCACATGATGAAGACTATCTTATTGATTCATGGTTTCATCTAGTCCTAGCATTTGAGGTTTAGAACATACATACCAAGAACATTAGAGAACAGGAAAACATAAATAGTGAACAAAAGATGAACAATGAAGGAACAAACATCACAAACATCACATTAACAACAGCTTAACATGAACAACAATTTGAACAGAACACATACATGATTAAACAGGAACAGTGCATGAAACAGCACAAATTGAAGAGACTCAAAAAAACATTAACAGAACATAACAGTTCTGGACACTGGCTATTCCAGCATGA
>NW_020631383.1:371-508 GCF_003573695.1 Papaver somniferum
CCTAGCATGATCCAATTTCACACCCAACACCTTCTATTTATACAAGCAAGCAAAAACCTAAAAATCCCCAAAATATCAGAGAATTAGGGTTTCACCAAAAAGTGAAATTGACTCACCTAACCTACTGATAACAGCCC
>NW_020631384.1:0-323 GCF_003573695.1 Papaver somniferum
GATGAAGCTCTACTACGACTGCTGGAACAATTGAAAGAATTGGAGACAACTTCAACAAGTAAATCAAAGCTCTTCTGACCTTTATAGTGGCAACGAGATACAAAACACTGAAGCAGAAAATCAGAATCAACTCGCAAAAACTTGCTTCCATCATTAAAAGAAAGACTGACATGATGAGGTAGTAAACGAGTCCACTTCAGGAAAACGGTTGTCTTCAAATTCTCCAGAGTTGAATTGACATCAACATGATGTGCTAAGAATTCACTGAAGTAGTGAATCACAGCTAGTGCACTAATAACAGGCATTTCACCCTGCAAAACACA
>NW_020631384.1:523-856 GCF_003573695.1 Papaver somniferum
TTGATCGTAAATTCAAAAACAAGCTTAAAATATCTAAAAATCCATTCGAAAACCTAAATTAAACTCTGTAACTTAAAATAATATATCATAATCTTAAAGAAACTAAAACCTAGAATCGAATTAAGATTAAACAAGATCATAATCAAAGTTAAACAAGATCAGAATCAAAGATAAAACGAACGAACCTGAGCTTGAATTTCAGATTATCTTTGCTGAGTAAATTGAATCTCTCAATCAGCTCCTTCGCAACTCTCGATAATTCAATACTTCAGCTCTCGCTCCGGCTCTATCTCAATCTCTCAGAACAAAATCTCAATACAAAATCTCAAAACA
>NW_020631385.1:0-342 GCF_003573695.1 Papaver somniferum
GTTAGCTAATTGAACCAAATGAGCCTGTGATAGGTTGTGCTGTAAGAAGACAGCTTATACTAGGGGTGAGTTAGGGAGACTAACTGAGAGATCATTCATTGTAGTTTTATCTGGAAAATAAGAAGAACATAATTTGAATAGGCATTGCCTTAGCTTAGGATTATTGGGTGGATTCAAATGCCCTAGTGCTTTTAGTCACTGTCACTAGAAAGATTTTGAAAACAACACCAGCTCCCTCCTTGTCCCTGTGGACTTCCCCTGCTTATTCATTATCTACTATCTGACCCTGTATACTTGCAGGTGTAAATATAACCATAGTTTTAGGTCTCATTCCTTGAGCTA
>NW_020631385.1:429-702 GCF_003573695.1 Papaver somniferum
AATATACCAGGAGCCATCATGCTTTTTGTTTGCTAGAAATCAATAGGTTTGATTTGGTTGAGTCGGCCTTGATATGTGTTTGCTTACCCTTCCAATTTAGGAAATTCTATTGTATGCCTGAACGTAAAAGAGATGCACTAGGTAGATTTGTTTAAGAGAAGCCTAGTAGTTCGAAGCGTCTCGATTACCTTAATCTAGAAAGTACGTCTTTTGAAGAGTCTGTTTTTGAACGTTCTTTGACTGAGGAGAGAATCCCTGTTGCTCCGATAGCGT
>NW_020631386.1:0-468 GCF_003573695.1 Papaver somniferum
GAGTTTGAGGTCGATTAAACCTCTGATTTTCATAGGATAGACTCCTTATGGGTCTAGGAATCTGATATGGGTGTTTAAATCGATTAGACTGGGCTCAATCGACGGATTTTTCTCACAACAGAAAATATGGAAAGTCACGTGTGTGACCTGTTTTAGAGAATTTTAGAGAGATTAAAATGCTGTAAACCTTCCCAAAGATTTGTATCTATCTAAGGAGGAGTTTAGAATAAAAAGTAAAGCTCAGAAACGCGTAGAAATCCTAAAACAAGAAATTGCGGCAACTTGGCCGTGAAGAGAAGGAAAGAGATTTTGGAAGATTTGGGAGAGATTTAATCGGTATTTTTAATATAAATAGATGTCTTGGGTCATATATAAGAGGTGTCGAGAGTTTGGGAACCTAAGGAGAGCCAGAGAAGAAGAAATCAGAGCTTTACCAAACTCTGTTTCTGCTGCTGCTGCTGTTGAAGA
>NW_020631386.1:574-1000 GCF_003573695.1 Papaver somniferum
GAAGAAGAAGAACGCGAAGAACATTGACGCTCGGTAAACAGTCGCAGAACAGTGTCGTTGTTTAACAGCCGAAGAACATTAAGCTGTTCAGGGCAGTCTTATTTTAGGGTCTTAAAATCAGCGACAAAGCAACAGTTTTTCTGTAACAGTTCCATTGTAACAGCTGTTTTGCAACACCAATACACTGTTGCAAACAGTCTGTGTTATTACTTTTCACTCTTTTAATCATCTTTTGAGCAACAAACACATATTTTGAGATCATGATTAATATGAGGAGCTAAACCCCATTGCTGAGGCGATAGAGGAAGCTATTTTTCCAACAAAAAGTGGTATATTCTATTTTATCTTTTTATTTGCAATAATTATATGATTATTTGCCTTGAACTATTATTGAATATGATTTTTATTTGAGTGATTGTGATCTAT
>NW_020631387.1:0-541 GCF_003573695.1 Papaver somniferum
AAATCCAGATGATGAGCACATATATGAGGAACCCAATGCTTCTAATACACATGTACACTTCTATCTTATGCTCAATCTCACTTCTATAGCTACAAATTATCAAAAGTTTGGATTTTTGCTTCATGGTACGGCAAACCAGGTTTAGGTTCGGCTGACATCTATGAGCCGAATCAACCAAATGATGAACGGTTCGGCTCACTGAATCTGTTTACAGCATGCGCCGAATCTATAATTTTCAATTCTCACCCTTTTGTTACACACTAGTTCGTCTTATATGAAAGTTTCATAATAAGCCGAACAACATCCTGCGTAACACGGAATAAGAAAATTAATGGTTCGGCTTATATTGATAATAGCGTATAAGCCGAAACCTCTTAATATTTAAGGTTCGGCACATAATTTCATTATCGTATGAGCCGAACATAAATTTGTTAATTTTTGGGTTAAAATATTGAGTGTGGTTCCGCACATATTTAGAATATCGTATAAGCCGAAACCTGTAAATGTTTATGATTCGGCGGCACATAATATGATTGTCGAA
>NW_020631388.1:0-390 GCF_003573695.1 Papaver somniferum
TATAACCAATGATGGACATAAGTATTGTTGTGGAAACACATATGTGCATAAGTCCTATCCCTTGAACCAAAGTTTGCGAACTTTGTTGATCAAGAGAAACCGGAAGAATGGCTTGTCGCCAAGTCCGTGAACTGTCGAACTTCTCAACCCGATAAATTCTGCTGGAGTTGACAAACTTGTTACATGAGTACCAGTCCGCGAGCCCAGTCCGCGAACCGGAGGAAAGTCTTTGCCGAGATTTTCTGCTGGGGTTTGTAAACTCTGCCTGGTTGCTTAAGTCCGCGAACCTAGTGTGCGAACTTAAGAAGGTTATATATCTGAAGATGATTTCTGAACTTAAACTTATAAAGACTAAGGAATGCAATTTGCAAACCGTGGCTATAAAGTTCA
>NW_020631388.1:401-1000 GCF_003573695.1 Papaver somniferum
TGATTTCTGAACTTAAACTTATAAAGACTAAGGAATGCAATTTGCAAACCGTGTCTATAAAGTTCATGAACCGATTCGAGTGAGTCAAATAATATTTGCTTCAATTGTGTCTTGTGTAATACATAAGATTTCCTTGCAATTGAACAACTCTATAACTAGTTCATTTGAGTCATTTGAACTAGTTATGGTGATGAAGAATATGGTTGGTATAAAATGCTAATATGTCTAACCTTTTGGTTAACTATTGTTGAACCAACAATGTACACGTTTGGGTACGGTTAACAAACCTAGAAGCGTGCATTTCATTTGTGTATAACAAGCTAAGTTTTCGATCTAACGGTTGAGAAATATTAGCTTGAATCTAAATCAGGTTTTCATCTAACGGTGGATATTGTTTGCTTTATGACCAAGGCGAAACCCTGGTTTGAAAGACTATCTAAGGGGACATCTAGCAACTCTGCAAAACTAACCCCCACACCTCACGTGTGATACTAGTTTTCCTGCTAGAGTCGTTTCTCCTTTAACCTTTTTTTTTCTTCTTCTAAAACTAGGTTAACGACTTAAAGACTTCATTGGGATTGTGAAGCTAGACTGATACT
>NW_020631389.1:0-400 GCF_003573695.1 Papaver somniferum
AGAATTGGCTAGACAATCCGCAGGAGATGAATCAAGTTTTATAGTTTTTGGCGGGAAAAATATGCATGCAACTGGCAGAGTTGGGGATTGAATTCGATCGATTTCCAGAGTGATTCAATGGCTGAAATTGATTGGGTTTACTCCCTAGGCCTAAATAGGCCTGGTTAAGTCTTTTTTTTTGAACCCAAATTGGCTAGAATAGCCGAAAAAAGAAATAGAAGTCAGGTTTTGCACGGGTCTCTGTATGACTTATTTTTGGAATTCTAGGAAGACTAAAGGCAAGAAACTCTTCCCAAAGATACATATCTATCTAAGGAAGAGTTTGAGATAAGTTGGAAAGCTCAGAAACGCGTGAAACAATTTTGGGAAGAGATTATTGCCGTAACTGCCAAGAAAAGAA
>NW_020631389.1:411-711 GCF_003573695.1 Papaver somniferum
ATTGAGATAAGTTGGAAAGCTTAGAAACGCGTGAAACAATTTTGGGAAGAGATTATTGCCGTAACTGCCAAGAAAAGAAAAGAAGAGATTTCGAGAAGTTTTGGGGAGATTAAATCGCTCTGTTGGCTATATATAAGTTGCTGGGAGTTCATAGAAGGGAGTCGAGACTTTGGGGGACCGAGCTGAGGGCTTGGTGAAGCTGCAGAGGTGAAAATCAAGAGTTGCAGAGAAGACGTTTCTGCTGCTGAAGAACAACGTCGTAGAACACTTCGCAACTTAGCAAGAAACCGTTACCTAATC
>NW_020631389.1:722-1000 GCF_003573695.1 Papaver somniferum
TGAGACTTTGGGGGACCGAGCCGAGGGCTTGGTGAAGCTGCAGAGGTGAAAATCAAGAGTTGCAGAGAAGAAGTTTCTGCTGCTGAAGAACAACGTCGTAGAACACTTCGCAACTTAGCAAGAAACCGTTACCTAATATTTCAAATCCAATACCTTTGTAACAGCTTTGCAACAACTATTCCTGTTAGAATTTATTTGTAAGGGCAGCTTCCGTAACAGTGGATTATGTAACAACTATATCTGTTACAGATTCACTTCTTCAATAAAAACACCTAGTT
>NW_020631390.1:0-234 GCF_003573695.1 Papaver somniferum
TTTTAGGATTTAATTTTTAATTTTTTTTTTAGAGTGTGTGAGGAAAACTGTAATTTTTTTTTCTTTATTTATTTATTTGGACTTTGGATTGGACTCTTGGACTTTGTTATTATTTTTTTTTAACCCTACGGAAGGGTATTATTATTAAAAAAAAAAATATTATATAAACTGTGTGCAGGGAAGGACGACGATTACTATATCGTCTCGGCCCCTCGGGTTCGTACACGGCATAGG
>NW_020631390.1:434-694 GCF_003573695.1 Papaver somniferum
TTAGTCCCAATACCTCTCGAACATCTTGTGACAAATTTGTACATATATTTTCGTTTTAAAATCTATTCAAGTCCGAGCAACGAACTTTTACTTACCTCTTGAAAAATACTATAACAACCATCCAAGGGTATATGTTATTATGCTGTCAGGGCTAGGTAGTCGGCATGGTTTGTAAGCTCGACCCGACCTAAATGCTAGTAGTATAAAAATATTACTTTTTAAGTACAAAGTACAAGCCATTGAATGCTCAATGGCTATAA
>NW_020631390.1:705-1000 GCF_003573695.1 Papaver somniferum
ACTTTTTAGGTACAAAGTACAAGCCATTGAATGCTCAACGGCTATAAATTTCAAAATCAAGATATTAGGTGTGTTGTTATTATAAAAGCATTCTCAACTTCATCTTCAACCTTGCATAAAGAATGGAAGTTTCAAGTGCAACACAACCAAATATTTGTAGTCTTTGTACACTGAGTGGTCATTTTGCAAACGATTATTCCTTTGAAGGTAGCAAATGCACTATTGAAGGTTGTAAGGGATTATTATTTCTCATGAAAGCTGCAATAGGAGGTGTATATCAGCCGTATGCTTCAAA
>NW_020631391.1:0-391 GCF_003573695.1 Papaver somniferum
CCTTTCTTAGTTTGGCTGAAGACTTTAAACTTAGCACTTCTTGGGAGGTAACCCAACATTCATGCGACACGGTAATATCTTTCCTTATCTCTTTTGCTTCAAATGGTAACAGTTTCTCCTTGTTCATGCTTTTAATTTCATCTTTAGAACATTGAGGACAATGTTAGATTTAAGTTTGGGGGTATGGGAGAAACTTTTTAGTTGCAGTATGAATAAATAAACTCCAGAGCTTAGAAATTTATGCCTATTGAGGATTGCACTAACTAATCTAAGTGGATGGAAGCATTTTGATCGTAAGAGTTGAGGAACCAATCTGATTAGATGGCAACATATAAAAGAGTCTATTCATAAAAGCACATAGCTCAGGTGTTAGAAATAACATGATAGTTTC
>NW_020631391.1:420-727 GCF_003573695.1 Papaver somniferum
AACCAATCTGATTAGATGGAAACATCTAAAGAGTCTATTCATAAAAGCACAGAGCTCAGGTGTTAGAAATAACATGGTAGTTTCGCCATATCTCGTTGAGTCCTTTTCACTTCCGTTTTTATTTTTCTTTTTAAATATGTTTCTAAGTGATTTGGTGGGGCTCACGATTCAAGTTGTTACCAATGCTAGGGTGAATTAGAGTGATTGAGATACCATGAAAAAAAAAGAATTTTTTTTTTTGAGACCAGATCATTTGAATAAAAGGAATAAATTCAATAAAGTCGACCACTGGTACCCTTGTATATGC
>NW_020631391.1:738-1000 GCF_003573695.1 Papaver somniferum
CTCGAGGACTAGCAAATAATAAGTTTGGGGGTATTTGATAGGCACATTTTTGTGTCTTATATAATCTTAATTGTATATATTATTAGTGCTCGATTTTATATTTATTATGGCTTTTTATGTCCCTGTAGGTATTTTTGGAGAAATAAGCTTTTGCGGCGAAATTGGCTAAAAAGTGGTTTTTGCGAGCGTGGGAGAAAATTACTATACGGACTCTCACTTTGGATAAGGGGTAGCCTAATTACTAAGGAGCGTCCATTTTCAG
>NW_020631392.1:0-389 GCF_003573695.1 Papaver somniferum
TTTTATGTCATTGTTCTGTGATTATCTCTGCGAAAATTTCACACATCATGATCTTGTTTTGATATGAATAATCTTGCAATTATTTTTTCAGAATCCATAACTTCTCAAAGCTTCTTACGGATAATATCTTTTTAAGTACAACCTGTTCCATGGTCTGTCAAGTCTATGACCAACATCTCTGCCTTCTGGATCCATTAATCTATAAGCTCCTGTTCCAACTATCTCCTTAATGATGTAAGGTCCATCCCATTTTTTCGCTAATTTTCCACCATTTTATCGCTGATATATTGGCGTCTCTCGCAAAACTAAATCTCCTGGTTGGAATTCGCGTACTTTGACACGTTTATTATATTCTCGGGCTAATCTTCGCTGATAATTCTCCATATGTT
>NW_020631392.1:437-717 GCF_003573695.1 Papaver somniferum
TCGCTGATATATTGGTGTCTCTCGCAGAACTAAATCTCCTGGTTGGAATTCGCGTACTTTGACACGTTTATTATATTCTCGGGCTAATCTTCGCTGATAATTCTCCATATGTTGTAAAGTTTTTTCTCTTCTTTCTTCTAATTCATCAAGTTTATTTAAGATCAAACCCACACTAAGATTTTTCTCCCAAGCTTCTCTTGTTGTTGTTGGATTAACAACTTCTGTTGGTAACACCGATTCAACTCCGTATGTTAAACAAAAAGGTGACATTCCAATAGCT
>NW_020631393.1:0-570 GCF_003573695.1 Papaver somniferum
GGGAAGAGTGCCTTGGGACCCGCGCCCATTGGCCGGCCGTCCATGCCACGGCCTTTGTCGGTCCCACACTCCCATTCCCTATTTTATATTTTAATATATGTCTCTCATCTCATGGAATTTCCCTTAAATCAGAGAAAAATACATATAATCACATAAACTGGGAAAAGCATGTGGGACCGCGTGTCAGCCGACCGGCCATGCCCTAGCCGTGGCCAGTCCCACACCTTGTGATTCCTTGTTTATTTATTATTTTCATCATCTCATGTATTTTTCCCAGTTTCAGCAAAACCATGGATTTTTCATATTTTCTCCAAATGTTGCTCAAACGTGCACCAGAAAATATCAAAATTCTCAGGACTAAAGCACAGACATCATGGTGACACGGGCACACCCCCTTGACCGACCAAGGGTGACCCTGAGGCTTGCAAACAGCTGGTCCCGCATGTTTTAATGATTTTAACCTAATTTGCTCATTTGCTCATATTAGGTTCGAACTCTTTCCAAACAATTGGAAGTTCGCTCAAACGACCATCTACTGGTCCCACGACCATCAAGAGCCGGTCTCATGAC
>NW_020631393.1:581-1000 GCF_003573695.1 Papaver somniferum
CTTTCCAAACAATTGGAAGTTCACTCAAATGACCATCTACTGGTCCCACGACCACCAAGAGCCGGTCTCATGACCTCTTGGTCGGTGCCTCATATTTTCTTCATCCGGTTTTATAATTTGTCGCTCATACGAGCATTATTTCAGTAAATGATTAAATCAACATTTAATCATTCTTTCACCAACTGGTCCTCAAGAGACTTTGGTATTTTTGCTCATTCGAGCATTTGGGCGTTATATGATGAACCCGTCATCCCATGTAGCCGGTCCTATGTGATTTGCAGTAAATCATCATCTCGGTAAAATTAGGGTTTTGAATCCAGAACTCTGTAGAAACGTGATTCTGAGCAGATTCGAACACTCTGATAATTTTATGTTGATTCCATGATTAACATTCGTATTTATTTTGCTCGACTCAGCAG
>NW_020631394.1:0-526 GCF_003573695.1 Papaver somniferum
CCAACCGTAACTTGCAGTTACGGTTCCAAAAGTATCGAATACCAATCGTAACTGGTTCAATTTGGGGAAAACCCAATCGTAATACCAGTTACGGTTGGTAGTATAACAACACATAGCAACCGTAACAAATTACGGTTGGTAACTAATGAATCGAGATCAACCGTAACTTACCTACGGTTGGTAAGGTTATGTGAGTTACAAGTCGTAACTCAAATACGGTTGATAACAGTGATGCAATTACAAACCGTGAAAAGAAATTGAAACATCCAGAACAACTTACGGTTCGTAACTTAAGTAACGAGACCAACCGTAAGTAACTTACGGTTGCAAAAAAATTTCGTAACTGAACATTTTATCTCAAAATCAAGAACTTACGGTTGGTATTTGAGTTAAATGAACCGTAACATCAACCAAATCTACAGTTACGGTTCCAATTGGAGTTATTACCAACCGTAACTCACATGCAACACAGAAATTTCAATTTCAATTTTGATCCAAAACCCTAATTTTTGATACAAAACTAACT
>NW_020631394.1:537-1000 GCF_003573695.1 Papaver somniferum
AACTCACATGCAACACAGAAATTTCAATTTTGATCCAAACCCCTAATTTTTGATACAAAACTAACTTAAATCAAACACAATAAACTAAATCCTAACCGTGTCTTTTCGAAATATAGTTTTCAATCAACGATTATCAATTTTTTAAATCGTTGATTAATCGAGGACGATGAAAATTTCAATTTTAGTGGAGGAGGAGAAGAGAAGGTGAAAAAATCAAAAAAAAATGTTTTGATTTTTCTGATTCCATTAGGTTTAAAATAGAAGAGGATAACCTAGTCAATTTACACCCCTATAGAACACCCCTAACCAATAAAAACGACATTGCTATCACACTTGCCGCCCCTCCAATGAAACATGCCGCCCCTTTAACAGTATTGAAATATAATGCTCGTCTCTTTTTGGTCAAGTCAAAAAAAAACACCAACACCAAATCATTTAAAAACTGAGACGTACTTGCTAGTAG
>NW_020631395.1:0-507 GCF_003573695.1 Papaver somniferum
GATTGCAGCAAACCCCCTTAATTAGATGATTTAAGACCTTGATGGTGGAGTAGATGTAGATAGATTGCATTGAAGAAGTCGTCTACAATTTGACAAGTGCTAGTAAAATCAGCTTTTGGATTGGTACAAGTTAAATACTTAAATCTTTATACGAGGGAGGGACACATGTTTCTTCAATTATTGGTCGTATCTGACATTTTTTGGTACCTAAATAATTTATTTATTTTCTTTGCCATACAAGGTTATTTGATGGATTCCTTACCAAACTCAGTTGGTTCGTCATAGATTATTATCTGTTGCTTTATAAAATGTACCCTCAGTATTCGATGATGATGTTTCTACCACCACCAAATAATTTGATTTATCTTGAAGTTTTAACTTCACGTGTTTTGGTATTGAATCCCATTGCCAGATTTCCTTTGGCCACATTCCCTGCTCGAGTGCCCGTCCTCCTGATGGGTGTAAGAAAACTGCAAAAAAAAAAAAAAAAAAAAAAAAAAAAAAAAA
>NW_020631395.1:551-1000 GCF_003573695.1 Papaver somniferum
AAAAAAAAAAAAAAAAAAAAAAAAAAAAAACTTTGTGATCTCAGGGAACGTTAATAAACTTACATTCCAAACTTTATTTTATTAAACTTGACCTGAAATTGTTTCGTTAGATCATCACAAACTCTGGGGGTTTTGTTCATAGATTGCATTCAACTTGTGCTCTACGATTGTGGTGGGTGTGTGCATTGATCTATTATATAGTATGTACCATCCGATTCTTGTTTGTTTCATTTCAGGTATTATTGCCGGGTCTTCAAGAATCCAGTCCACAAGTTATAAATATAATCTCAAATTTTCTGTTACAATTACTCTATTCAAATGAGTTGGTGTTGAGGGTAGAATTGTGTCTGGTTGGCAGGAAGAATTGGGCTCCCCCCTTGTGCACTATCTGCCGAGATTTAGCACACCTAAATATTGACACATATCGATTTAAGAATTGGGCTCCCTCC
>NW_020631396.1:0-174 GCF_003573695.1 Papaver somniferum
GAATATCTCATTGAATCTCATGCAAATCACATCCAGGAAGTTACTGATGAGTGCCAAATATTGTATATATTTATCCCTTTTTGTTGGCATTTTAACTCATCTTTTATGCATTAATTCTACATTTTATCCCATATTCTGTATTTTCATTGTTTTCAAGAATAAATATTTTTATTA
>NW_020631396.1:374-540 GCF_003573695.1 Papaver somniferum
CTGCCTAGCTGCTGCTGCAACTGCAAGTGTTGCTGAAGCTGTTGTGAAGCTGCTGCTACTGGTGCTGTTGCTGTGCAGCTGCTGCTGTTGCTGCTGCTGCCAAAGCCAAAGCCAAAGCCTGCTTTCTCTGCTGCTGGGCTCTGCTCCACCTGTTGCTGCTGGGCTT
>NW_020631396.1:585-943 GCF_003573695.1 Papaver somniferum
CTTGCTGCCAACTTGCTGCCAACTGATGCTGCCAGGCCTGCTGCCAACCTCTTCTGCTGGGCTTGTGCAACAATCTCTGAACTGGGCTTGAACCAACTGAGCTGGGCTCAGTAACCTCAACTTCTGCTGGGCTTGCAACTTCAGCTGCTTCACCTGTTGCTGATGGGCTTGTGCGTGAGCTTAGGACGATCCTAAAGCCCAACTGGGCTGTGCAACTAAAAGGGGACTAAAAGCCTATTTTTGGGCTTCCCTCCAAAAACCAAGTAAGCCTAACCCATGAGTTAACCCACTTGGGCCTCATTTAAATTCAAATTCGGGCTTGTAATAATTAATTTAATTATTTATTTGGGATTGTAAT
>NW_020631397.1:0-566 GCF_003573695.1 Papaver somniferum
ACTGCGTACTTGATTCTCTTAGATGATCTCACCCACAACCAAGACTTGCTGCAACCCAAAATCGCAGACTTGATAATAAATAATTATGTCTCACACAAAAAAGTCTATCAAAGGATAAATCTGTCTCCCATAGATAAACCCTAGGTTTTGTTCCGTCTTAAGATAAGAAATCAAGGTGAACATGAACCAATTGATAATCCGTTCTTATATTCCCGAAGAACAGCCTAGATTAATCAATCACCTCTCTATAATCCTTCCTGACTACACAAGCGGTTTGTCGAGGAATTACAAGCAGTGAGCCGAAGATGTTTATGACTTCTTTATCTCGCCTATCAGAGAACCCTCACGATCTCAAGCCAATCAAATATTGTACTTGTACGATAGAAGATACAATATCAGATCACACAACTACGATAAACGTAGTATCGGTCTGGCTTCACGATCCCAATGAAGTCTTTAAGTCGTTAACCTGGTTTTAGAGAAGAAAACCAAAGGTTAAAGGAGAATCGACTCTAGCGAGCGCACTAGTATCACACAGCCGTGTGGGGATTAATTTTGCACAATGA
>NW_020631397.1:577-1000 GCF_003573695.1 Papaver somniferum
GTTAAAGGAGAATCGACTCTAGCGAGCGCACTAGTATCACACAGCCGTGTGGGGATTAATTTTGCACAATGCTAGATGTCTCCTTTATATAGCCTTCAAATCAGGGTTTTGCCTTAGTTACAAAGCAATCCATATTCACCGTTAGATGAAAACCTGATTTATATTCAAGCTAATATTTCTCAACCGTTAGATCGAAAACTTAGCTTGTCACACACACTTGGGTAGAAGTTTACTGGGTTTGTGAAAACCATGCCCAAACGTGTACGTGTATGTTGGTTCAACATATGAGAATTTCATATTAACCTTGTTCTTCTTCACCTAACTAGTTCAATTGACTCAAATGAACTAGTGAGAGAGTTGTTCAATTGCTATGAGATATGTAACTACACAAGATACAATTGAAACAAAGATGATTCGATTCGA
>NW_020631398.1:0-426 GCF_003573695.1 Papaver somniferum
AAATCCAGTGTTTCATGGGAAGACGAAACACATTCACAAAAGGTATCATTTCATACGAGAATGCATCGAGAAGGAGGTCATTAACGTAGAAAACATACCTAGAACTGAGCAGAAGGCAAATATATTAGCAAAGGCATTGGCTTGGATCAAGTTTGAAGAGATGAGGAAATTGATTGGAGTACAAGATATGTCACGGGTAAGGTTGAAGCTTAACGGAGAGAATGTTGGTTAAACTTCAACATAGAAGTCACTAACAAGATGGTTAGGATAAGATTAGGAAATTGATGTAATCCTAAGGGAATTAGAAGTCATTTAGTTCAAAGAAAAGAAAAGACATGTAATAAGGTACTAGGACTAGGAAAAGGAATTCATAGTTCTATATATATATGATCACCAAAGTTGTGGTTGATCATATGAGCAAGATTA
>NW_020631399.1:0-393 GCF_003573695.1 Papaver somniferum
AGTGGGAGTCTTGTGTTGAACCCCTTAAAAGAATCTTGGTCAATAGAAGTAGCAATAATGTGGTAGATACAGGCTTTGGGTCAGATGCTAAGTTTGATGCTTTGTCTAGAAGGTTAGAAGCTTTGGAATTGAATCAGTCTAAACATAGGTCTCTTGTTGAACCTGATGCTGGGAATAGAGCCTCTCAAGTCTCTATTTGTGGAATAGAACCCGATAACTCATTTTGGGAAGGTCAGGTTAGTAAAGAGCAAGCCCATGTTATCTATAACAACTCTAGGTTTGAAAACCGTCGGAAGCTTGACCCATACTCAGAGACCTACAACCCTGGTTGGAGAAACCATCATAATTTCTCTTGGTCTAAAGGACAGAATCAATGTCAACCTAGTAATTCTC
>NW_020631399.1:456-1000 GCF_003573695.1 Papaver somniferum
AGTAATCCCCCCCCCCCCCCCCCCCCCCCAAATTTTGGTTATAATAAGAATTCTTCAGGTCAAGCCCAGTTCCAGAACCCTTCTGAGAATAGAATGGCTAGCTTAGAGGAATCTCTTAGTATATTAAAAAAGAGCCAGGATATGTTAACACAGAGCCAGGAAATGTTAGTAAAGAGCCATGTTAGTTTTCAACAGGAAACCAAGCAGAATTTTCAAACTAATGCCCGGACTCTTGCTAAGTTAGAACTTCAAGTGGGTAAAATAGCTAAGACTCTAAGTGAGAGAGATAACAGAAGGTTCCCTAGTCATACTGATCCTAATCCCAAAGGAGAGAAATCGTACAATCATGTGAATTCTATTACAACCCTTAGGAGTGGAAATAAATTTGACAATAAGGTTTCCATGCCTGAAAGCGAACATGCTGTAGTTCACCCTTCTGAGCGAGAAAATGAGGAGACTGATAGAGTCTCTAAGGAGACCAATGAGGGTCCTAATGAGTCCGGATTTGTTCCTGGAGCCCCATTCCCGCAGTTGCTAGTTCCAA
>NW_020631400.1:0-111 GCF_003573695.1 Papaver somniferum
TTTAAGAAAGCCTACAACTACACCTGCAAGTATACAGGGTCGAATGTAGCTAGTGATGGGAAGAAAGGGAAAGTCCTCAGGGACTTGGAGGGTGCAAATGTTGTTTCTACT
>NW_020631400.1:311-441 GCF_003573695.1 Papaver somniferum
TTTATTCTTGAAAACAATGAAAATACAGAATATGGGATAAAATGGAGAATTAGAGCACAAAAGATGAGTTAATTGCCAAGAAAAAGATATAGAAATATGCACTTTTTAGCACTCATCACTAGCATAACAG
>NW_020631400.1:638-1000 GCF_003573695.1 Papaver somniferum
CAGCACAATAAACAAAATTGCTAAACAGGGGAAATAGTCAAGTGGGAAATTTACCTCTCAAAGGGGTACATCCACCTAAATCTGACCGGACCGCAGATTAAAGCTTCATCTGCCAGATGAATCATCAGGTGGATACTAATGACAAAGAAGGATGGAGGAAAGTATTTTTCTAGAACACACATCGCCTCCACCAAACTAGCTTTAGCTTGTAAAAGATGCTCTCTGTTAATAACCTTCGCACATAAGATATTGAAAAATAAACTAATCCGGAGAAGAGCAACTCGCAGATCTTTAGGAAATGAAGTTGCAGTATGAACAAGCAGTGGAAACAAAGACTGCATCATAACATGGTAATCATGAGA
>NW_020631401.1:0-270 GCF_003573695.1 Papaver somniferum
GCCGAATATGTGAATGTATCTCTTTGGCGTACTTTTGGAGTCTTTGATGCACGTGTACGGCTTCATGTTGAGAAATTCCTGCGGGTCGTAAAGCTTTGACAGTGATGAGGTTGAAATCCTAAATAACCTGGCTGAGGGAAGTGAAGGCATTGGTAGGCTTATATAGATGTGTAAATAAGATGAATAAATGGATGCCTACAGTGATACCGCAAGTGCACGGTGTTGTTGCAGTGAGTGCACAAGTACGGGTCGAATCCACAGAGACTAGGT
>NW_020631401.1:470-847 GCF_003573695.1 Papaver somniferum
CTATGTTACAAAGCCCAAAATTTGGTTTTTAATGGGTTTGGATTTTTGGGAAAAATTTGGTTTTTATGGGTAACATTTGGTTTTGTCGGGTTTGAAAAAGAAATTTGGTTTTTAATGGGTTATAGAAAATTTGGACTTAATGGGAAAAGAAAACACTTTGGTTTATTGGGTTTTGAAAACTTTGGTTTTATGGGATAAAAGGCCAAGCCCACTGTTGGGTTTTGGAAAAATTATTGTGAAACAGAGCCCAACTTTCGGCCTAGAGTTTGGGTACACGGCCCAACTAACGAGTTCAGCGAACCAAGCCCAGGAATGCACGAGGCCCAGCTGAGTTGGTAGGTTCAGTTAAACTTGTTTAGGTTGTTTGTTGGGTTTTT
>NW_020631401.1:895-1000 GCF_003573695.1 Papaver somniferum
AAAAATGGAAAAAATTATTACAAGCCCACAAATTAAAAATGGAAGCCCACAGGTTGGGTTCTCTTAATGGGTTTAGGCTTACTTGCTTAAGCACAGCCCAGCTGC
>NW_020631402.1:0-315 GCF_003573695.1 Papaver somniferum
AAAAAAAATTTCCTGGTGTTTTTAGGGGCCACTCAAAAGGATTTAGGGGCCAACAATAAAACAAAAAAGGTCACCCAAAGGGAAAATGTAGCCAGCCCTTATCTCGCATAATTAGTAATGGCGAAATTACCCTTATATATTCGGAGGATATGATAACATTGTTACCATCCGAATGCAATCGGAAGCCAAAATCTTTCCCATACTTCCGATTGTAGTCGGTGCAGTATTAGAATGATTTGTGTTTCATTTTTTCCATTTCTTTTTAATTTTTGAGTTGTTAGAGTTATAGAGAAGCAGGTGAAGGAAAAAAAGAGA
>NW_020631402.1:515-850 GCF_003573695.1 Papaver somniferum
GTGTACATTCATTTGCATAAATCGGGTGTTTTGGGTAACCGATAGGATTCCGAATATAAAGTATTCGGAAGTTTGACTTATTTAATTACCTCCGAATATATCATTTTTTTCACTCAGTAAATTGTGTACATTCATTTGCATAGATCGGGTGTTTTGGGTAACCGATAGGATTCCGAATATAGAATATTCGTAAGTTTGACTTATTTAATAACCTCCGATTATTGTATAATAATTTGTTGCTTTCATATGCAGGCCGTTGAAGAGTTTGTTGATGACTTCTATTTGAGGCCCGACACTTCCCTATACTATGCAAACGATTTGGTATACTCATTACT
>NW_020631403.1:0-238 GCF_003573695.1 Papaver somniferum
ATCTCTTTGATCAAAAACACCATGACATTGATAAAAGTCTTCAAACCATCTCCTTTATGAAAAACACTTCTGAAACTGGCCACGCTTCACAAACTCCATGAAAATCTTCAATCAGTGTCATTGAATCCTTGCACAGACTCCACCATTGATCAACAAGATAACCATCTAGAAGAATTACCATTAGCTCCACCTAACCAGTAAGCTAACAACATATTGAACACTAATTCAGAAAGAAAGA
>NW_020631403.1:438-832 GCF_003573695.1 Papaver somniferum
CCCAAGACAAGACCCAAGAGTTAACAAGACATACCCGAGAACACCATTGAATAAACCATATAAACCAACTCTCTAACCATTCCTCAAATCACCCTTATGTCTTCTCTCTACACCGTCTTCACAGTTGCTAGTAACAGAGGAGAAACATGGAAACACTAGAAACTTGGTTTAGGGCAAAGCCCTAAACCCTAAACACTAGAACACCAAAATCCTCTCTGTACAAGTTTTTTTCTCACACGGATATTGACCTTCACGGTAGCACACGACCCTCCCACCAAAAACACCAAAATCCTAAGCACAAGGATTTACCACTCTTTTAGGTTGGATTATCTACAACTCTACAATTCTAGCACTATATATAGAGAATACAAACTTGGTCACCAAGTATTAGTCT
>NW_020631403.1:897-1493 GCF_003573695.1 Papaver somniferum
CAACTAGGAAACTAAACACTTTCCTAAATTCTATATGGCCCATATTAGGAAACCCACTCAATGGGGAAAAAGGGTCCAAAGATAGGAAACTCACGGTTTTCCTAATAATCTCCACCTCGGATCATACTTTCAAGCATGAGACGATCACAGGAAATTACCTTCATCTTCCACCAAAGTTATTCACCATCTCTATATTCCCGTAGAATTACTTTCGAAGCTCAAATCCGAACTTCCATCTTCATAGAACCATCTCTTTGATCAAAAACACCATGACATTGATAAAAGTCTTCAAACCATCTTCTTTATGAAAAACACTTGTGAAACTGGCCACGCTTCACAAACTCCATGAAAATCTTCAATCAATATCATTGAATCCTTGCACATACTCCACCATTGATCAACAAGAGAACCATCCAGAAGAATCACCATTAGCTCCACCTAACCAGTAAGCTAACAACATATTGAACACTAATCCAGAAAGAAAGAATTAGCTTCAATATCATACTACAGCACATGTCATGATTACCGTGTATCTGAAACAAACCATAAGATATTTCCACTGTGATTAACAGGCTTAATCCTTTAAGCGATTCTCA
>NW_020631403.1:1504-2000 GCF_003573695.1 Papaver somniferum
GAAACAAACCATAAGATATTTCCACTGTGATTAACATGCTCAATCCTTTAAGCGATTCTCAAAGCCATCACCAATCTGGCATAAGTTTACCAACATCACAACCAACATACTCGCTTAGAATATAAACTGTGTGAATTCCAATATTATTGTGTGGTACATGCTTTCGAGATCGGGCACATTCTTGATATTACATGCAAGTCATCAAGAATACTTTAACATAGACTTAAAAAATCTAAATCTGCATCATCTCGTGCATTATTTCGAAGAATTGCTGGTCCTTCTTCTACATGAGACTTCACAACCCCATCCTTTCTTCAAGATTTTTAACCCATTCTTTATAGTGTATGGTTACTAACACCTTCAATAAGTAAATATGTATTCCACCTTATTCAGTTCTATTCTGCATCCCATACTACATCATGAAAACCAAACGAAGAACATACACTTCTACCAAGTTAAACCTCCAGTTTGTAAATCACTTCACAAACCCATCTTT
>NW_020631404.1:0-550 GCF_003573695.1 Papaver somniferum
GTTCTCTCATTTGTCTTCTTTTGGGATTTTGTTTGTGGTGGTAAGGTTTCTTTTCTTAGTTTCTGTTGTTTTAAATTTTGTGTTGACTGTGTTGATTGTAAATTTCCTGCTGCTGTTGTACCTTGTTTTGTGATGAAGAATATCTTTCGATGCATGTATGCTAGTTTGCCCCTGTTCTTCTTCTCAAGTCGAGGAGGCCAGTGTTTCAATTGTATTGATTTTTTTTTTTTTTTTTTTTTTTTTTTTTTTTTTTTTTTTTTTTTTTTTTTCCTTATTCTTTTTCGGATAAATGTAGTTTTAGGGTATTCATTAGATCTGATTTGGTTTATTTTTTATATGAATTCTAGCAAGGTGGTAAGGTTGTCGATTGCACAAGTTTTGACCGTGATTTCTCAAAAACAGAAGTCTGCTTTGAGGGATGCTTACAAGGGTAAGAAGTTTTTGCCACTTGATCTTCGTCCTAAGAAGACTAGAGCTATCAGGAGACGTCTTACCAAACATCAGGTAATTTTGCTTAATTTTAAATCTTAGTCTTAGGTATTTGATTCCT
>NW_020631404.1:696-1000 GCF_003573695.1 Papaver somniferum
TTTTAGGGTTTCTGGGCTATGCTGAGATGAACTGTTAATTTTGTGGTTTTTTGATCTTTGGTGATGCCCTCGTGTTTGCTTCTAACTTGTTTTTTGTACCTCCTCGCAGCCATGTCTGACCGTCCGCGGCTTCCTTATCAAACTCCGCCTTCCAGTCTGCCGAGATCCCCTCCGCGTAGAGAGTCTGATACATCTCCACATGGGGGAGATCTCTCTAAATTGTCGCAGATGGATCCCCGCGGTAGTAGAGTTTCGTCTTCTTCTGGGACGAAGGCTTCACCTCCTAGGAAGGGAGATCCATCAA
>NW_020631405.1:0-490 GCF_003573695.1 Papaver somniferum
TAAATGATCCTTTTTGCAGACATTTATGGTCTTTCTGATGAAGCTACCCTTCTTCGTTCATTTCCTAATGCCTTGGATAATGATACCCTTCTTGAGCGTCTTAATAATTCCTTAAATAGTTTCTCAAATGATAGAATTTCATCTCTTTCTTTGAATGATCTTAGATATAAATTTCGCCTCTTAGAAATTGACCATAGATCTAGTTTAGGCTTAGCCAACTGATTTAAGCGTCTCTTTCTTGATTCTAAAGAGAAAACCAATGAGTTAAGAACCAAAATTAGGGTCTCATAGATGATAAGGATCGCATATCTGATCAAGATGCTAAGGCTTTGGAGAAATTCCAAGAGACTCTTCTTGAAGTTCAACTTGAACGAGATGAAGCTAGCCGCAAGAACATCGAGCTCTGCGAAAGGGAAAACCAAATTCGTTCTCGTCTTCTTATAAGTAATGAGGATGAATTTGTTTGGGCTGCGAAAATCTTAGATGATGC
>NW_020631405.1:533-1000 GCF_003573695.1 Papaver somniferum
TCTTCTTATAAGTAATGAGGATGAATTTGTTTGGGATGCGAAAATCTTAGATGATGCCAGAAAAGGTTTAGGTGTAAATGTTAGTCTCCAAGTTGAGCATACAGCCTTGATTAGAGATATGATTTCTGACAGAGAAGGTTACTAACTGCTCTTCTTTACTAATCTTTTGCTTCTTATGAATTTTCATCAAGTTAATAATTGATTGTCTTTTGCTCGCAGATTCTGAAAGTAGATATCGTGAAAAGATTGAGGAACTCGAAGCTGAAAAGGAGGAACTCGCAAAGAATCTTTCTTCTCTCAACGACAAGTATTCTAGATTAAAGAATCAAATCAAGATCACTGTTGTGAATTTTAAGAATGATGTTATGCATTTTCGCAATCAAACTATCCAAATGGTTTGTGACGATCATAATATCCCTCATTCTGATTATCCTTGTCTCTTGCAAGAGATCCCACAGAATACTCCC
>NW_020631406.1:0-580 GCF_003573695.1 Papaver somniferum
AGTCGTATGCTATATAGACTGGATCATACACATTTGATATTTCGAGCCGAGATATCTCAAAATCATGTGCTGGTAAAGCGTTTCGCTTTGATCAAGTTTATCTTCACCTAGTGACGAAAGTCATGATAAGTTTCATTTACTTTGAGAATTGCTCTGACGCGAAACGGTCTGTGAATAACGGCTATATAACGTCCTCTGAGAATGTCTTAATGATTGGAATGAGAGTTTAGATTACATAACCATTTATTCCTTAATCCGAAATTTTCGAACTTTGTTGATTGAGAAAAATCGGAGGAATTGGCTTTGCCAAGTCCGCGAACTGACGGAAGTTCTTGTACCGGGAACTTGTTTGTGAGCTTAAGAGGTTATGATCTAAAGATGTGCTCTGAACATGAAACTTAAATTACTAATGAATGCTTTATGCAAACCGTGGCTATAAAGTTCATGAGCCGATTCAATCGAATCGAATCATCTTTGTTTCAATTGTGTCTTGTGTAGTTACATAAGATCTCATAGCAATTGAACAACTCTTTAACTAGTTCATTTGAGTCAATTGAACTAGTTATGGTGAAGAAGAACA
>NW_020631406.1:591-1000 GCF_003573695.1 Papaver somniferum
TAGATCTCATAACAATTGAACAACTCTTTAACTAGTTCATTTGAGTCAATTGAACTAGTTATGGTGAAGAAGAACAAGGTTAATATGAAATGCGCATAAGGTTAACCTTTTGGGTTACTATGTTGAACCAACATACACATACACGTTTAGGCATGGTTTTCACAAACCCAGTAAACGTCTACCCAAGTGTGTGTGACAAGCTAAGTTTTCGATCTAACGGTTAAGAAATATTAGCTTGAATCTAAATCAGGTTTTCATCTAACAGTGAATATGGATTGCTTTGTAACTAAGGCAAAATCCTGATTTGAAGACTATATAAAGGAGACATCTAGCATTGTGAAAAACTAATCCCCACACGTCCGTGTGATATTAGTGCACTCGCTAGAGTCGATTCTCCTTTAACCTTTGG
>NW_020631407.1:0-516 GCF_003573695.1 Papaver somniferum
TCTCTATGTCTCTTATTATATGACCAGCTGTGTAGCGGGTCAGTTTTATGTTTTTCTCGAGGACTAGCAAAATGTAAGTGTGGGGGAATTTGATGAGAACGAAAATGCGACACATTTTCACTCATAAATACATTAGCTGGGACTCATTTTATCACTAATAAACTTGTTTGTAGGTGTTTTTGTGAAATAAGCTCTTATGGAGAAAGTTGCTCGAAAAGTGGTTTTTGTACCTCGAGGACGCGTGTTATTCACGCTCTCATCGCTGGTTAAGGGGCACCTCAATTACTAATGGGTAACCCAATTACTATTCGCACCCCAAGAATTACTAAATATACCCCAAATTGCTAAAGGGACGCTGGATCTGGATAAGGGGCAGTCATCTTCTTCTTTTGAATTTTGGCGGGAAAATGGCTGCAGAATTAGGGTTGAAGATTTGAAGGCGTTAGGAAGAGACTAAAGCGCTGAAATCAAATGGGTTTGTTCCTAGGGCCTAAACAGAGGTGGTAATGTGATTTG
>NW_020631407.1:527-1358 GCF_003573695.1 Papaver somniferum
ACATAATTTAGGGGTTGATTTTTGGGCATTCTAGGGAGAGATTCAATCGCTGATTTCTTTGTGATAGCTTTATTAGACCCGAACAGGGTTGGTAAGGGCTTTGGATTGGATTAATTTGGGTTACATCGTCGGGCAGACGAAATCAGGGCAGTTGATGCATGGGAGATTATCACGAGATTTTTGGATGATACGTATTGCATGGGAGAATATTTTGTTCTTCATTCAACAAGATTCGACCAATCAAGCCAAGTTAAACAAGGAATTCAAGCTCAGAACACGCGTGTGAGTAGATAAGGAAGATTTGGGTTTAATATCGTCAAACAGGGGAAGAAAACATACCGAGTATTCTGTGGTTAACTTCTGCTTATTTTTGGAGATTTTCAAGGGTCATTATGTCGAGATATTTTCTCTACCTAATTAGAAGAGATGGTGACGTGTTCTGGTGATAAAGAAGGAAACAATTACGTAAAAATGGATGGAAATATGCCGAGAATATTTTGTATTTGCTGCCGAGTAATGAAAAGATATTTTGGATTAATGAGAAGTTTTCTTGGTCAGAAGAGGTATAAATAAGTTTATGGAGTCGAAGGGAAGATTATCGAGAGTTTGGGGAAGAAAACAGAGAGTTGCAGAGCAACTTCTCTGCTTCTGCAGCGAGAAGAAGAAGAAGAAATTTGACGTCCACTGACTATCACAGATAACTATCGTTTACTGACAATACTTGTAACAGTCAGTTTGGCACGCTTATTTTAAATTTGCAACATCTATTGTAACAGTGAATTCTGTAACGCCAATACAGCGTTGCAGATTCATTGTATTATTAGTTTTCTT
>NW_020631407.1:1369-1989 GCF_003573695.1 Papaver somniferum
AAACAGAGAGTTGCAGAACAACTTCTCTGCTTCTGCAGCGAGAAGAAAAAGAAGAAGAAATTTGACGTCCACTGACTATCACAGATAACTGTCGTTTACTGACAATACTTGTAACAGTCAGTTTGGCACGCTTATTTTAAATTTGCAACATCTATTGTAACAGTGAATTCTGTAACGCCAATACAGCGTTGCAGATTCATTGTATTATTAGTTTTCTTTAATAAAAATACCATTTGAGCCAAAAATTATATTTATGAGTGTGTATTTATCATGAGAAGCTAAACCCCAACACTGGGTCGACGGAGGAAGACGAACTTCATACATGAGTGATTTTATTTTATTTTTTATATGACTTTTTCATTAATTTTAATTGAAATATGATTTTAAAAAATTAGTTATCATTTTATTAGATGGGTCATGCTTGCTTAGGTGTTTGACGTCCCATGCTTACGATTTATAACTAATGTTTGGAGGATCTACCTTGGAAAAAATAAGAGTCGATGTTGTTTTATTTGTTGAGCGATAATTGTTGAGAATGAATAATTGAACCTCTTGATATGAGTTTGGCCGAATCCTAGACCCAGTAACTCTCTATTTTATTCCTTTAAAATTAATCTTAA
>NW_020631407.1:2189-2429 GCF_003573695.1 Papaver somniferum
AAAAATAAGAGTCGATGTTGTTTTATTTGTTGAGCGATAATTGTTGAGAATGAATAATTGAACCTCTTGATATGAGTTTGGCCGAATCCTAGACCCAGTAACTCTCTATTTTATTCCTTTAAAATTAATCTTAACAAGTCTTAGAGTTCGAATCCTTATTTACTACAACCACAATCAAAAATCTTACTTCATTTTGGCGCCGCCGACGCGGATTTGTTTTTAGATTAATTTTTTAGGTTT
>NW_020631407.1:2629-2884 GCF_003573695.1 Papaver somniferum
TCTCCTCAGAAGAAGTAATCATCCTCAAAAAGTCCCTGAAAACAAATACAAAAAGAAACGCATAAAAAGGAAAAAAAGAAAATCTAAAATGAAATTAAAATACTGTACAAAATAAAAAAAAATAAACCTAAAAATTAATCTAAAAACAAATCCGCGTCGGCGGCGCCAAAATGATTCAGATTTTTGATTGTCGTTGTATTTTTAGTAAATAGGATTCAAACTCTAAGACTTATTAAGATTAATTTTAAAGGAATA
>NW_020631408.1:0-387 GCF_003573695.1 Papaver somniferum
GTTTCCACAAATAATTGAAATTCAATTTCTTGATCTATATCTTCTATTTTTGGAAATTTATAAAGTTCTTCCATCAATCCCTGATCAATGAACCTACAAAACCCCTCAAATTGTATCCGACTAAACCCAGGTATTGTAAACATTCCCTCATTTCCATCCCGGAGCATCTTAAGCTTCCCATTTATAGCAAAATCCCATTATTGGCTCATTCTTCATCGAACCATATGGATCGATCTAGCAATGATGGAATGTATATTCTGTTTACTGAATCACATGAAATTTGACCCAACTTCATACCATTGAGCAGAGCAATAAGGATAATTTTCTATTCAAATTCGAATTTGCAACAGGATAAAACATTCCTGGAATCATAATTATGCCGATTAT
>NW_020631408.1:398-675 GCF_003573695.1 Papaver somniferum
CGAATCACATGAGGGCGAAAAATACATGTTTCGACCCATACCCATGCGCGTGTACCAAGCACCAAGTCCGTGTCAACTTGAAATTATTTTTTGCAAGTTTTTAACTTGATAAATAATTTATTTAAGAGTTTTATTTATGGAAAAAATTCCTATTTTTGTGTTTAATTGTTTTACAAGAAACAAAACTCGTTTTATAAGAAAAAACCTAAACCTAACTTGATTTGCAAGTTAATTTTCCTATAAATACTACTCGAAAATCTCTTTTCAAAACACACAA
>NW_020631408.1:693-1000 GCF_003573695.1 Papaver somniferum
ACAAGCAGCGACTATCTCTAGGTCTACTTTTCTTCTTCTTCTTATATTTTGTGCGGCGTTTTGCTTCCATCCCTGTTGGTAAGTTTAAGAGTGGGTAACTTGTATTGTGCTAATACAAGTTATATCGGGCAGTCTTATCCTGGACACATCTTCGCACATTGGGGTTTAACATTACTTTAGAGTATACCCGCGAACTAATGTGTTAAGGACAGCTTGTTGAACCTGTGATTCTGCCCTCATCAATTTGTTCGTGGTAGAGTTGTTTGATATGGTTCTTTATATTTATTGTTTGATACATCTGACGTTT
>NW_020631409.1:0-679 GCF_003573695.1 Papaver somniferum
AAATCCCACCTGGACGAGAACATCGGGTATGTATATGGTAATCTTGCAAAATGAGTTCAGTAAAAGGTTGCAGTTTCATCCAATCTGATATATTTCACACCTCAAACCTCACCTGGACGAGAACATCAGGTCTGCATATGGTAATCTTGCAACATGAGATTATTAATAGGTTGCAGTTTCATCCAATATGATATATTTCACACCACAAATCTAACCTGGACGAGAACATCGGGTCTGTATATGGTAATCTTTCAACATGAGTTCAGTAATAGGTTGTAGTTTCATCCAATCTGATATATTTCACACCTCAAATCTCACCTAGACGAGAAGATCGGGTATGTATATGGTAATCTTGCAACATTAGTTCAGTAATAGGTTGCAGTTTCATCCAATCTGATATATTTCACACCTCAAACCTCACCTGGACGAGAACATCGGGTCTGTATATGGTAATCTTGCAACATGAGATCAGTAATAGGTTGCAGTTTCATCAAATCTGATATATTTCACACCTAAAACCCCACCTGGACGAGAACATCGGTATGTATATGGTAATCTTGCAACATGAGTTCAGTAATAGGTTGCAGTTTCATCCAATCTGATATGTTTCACACCTCAAATCCCACCTGGACGAGAACATCGGGTCTGTATATGGTAATCTTGCAACATGAGTTCAGTA
>NW_020631410.1:0-577 GCF_003573695.1 Papaver somniferum
ATTACTAGGATGACCTTGATTCTGGTCCTTAGAACAAGAAAAATTAGGATGGTTTCTCCAACCAGGGTTGTAGGTCTCTGAGTATGGGTCAAACTTCTGACGGTTCTCGAACCTAGCATTGTTATAGACAACATGGGCTTGCTCTTCACTAACATGACCTTCCCAAAATGAGTTATTGGGTTCTACTCCACAACTAGAGACTCGAGAGGCTCTAATTCTATCATCAGTTTCAACAAGAGACTTATGTTTAGGCTGATTCAATTCCAAAGATTCTAACCTTCTAGATAAATAAGCAAACTTAGCATCTGACCCGAAGCTTGTATCTACCACATTGGTGCTATTTCTATTGACCAAGAGTCTTTTAGGGGGTTCAATACAAGACCCCCACTGTTGAGATTTCTCAGCAACAACTCCTAAAAAGGTAAAGGCATCCTCAACACTTTTACTAGTGAACTCACCAGCGCACATAGACTCGACCATGGCTTTGGCCGAATAGTCTAAACCATCATAAATAATCTCTACGAGTTTCATCTTATCAAACTTGGTGAGGACACTGGGATAGGAGATCATTGAATCT
>NW_020631410.1:588-1000 GCF_003573695.1 Papaver somniferum
AGTTTCATATTATCAAATCCATGGTGAGGACACTGAGATAGGAGATCATTGAATCGCTCTAAAAACCTATAAAGAGACTCTCCCTCTTGTTGCACACTAGAACTAATTTTCTGCCTAACAGCTGCAGTTTTATGCTTAGGGTAGAATTTCATATAGAAAGCAGCAACAAGTTCCTGCCATGTTTCAATGGATTCAGATGGTAGGTTGTTCAGCCAGGTCTTGGATTTATCTTTCAAGGAAAAGGGGAACATCTTAAGTTTCAAAACTTCATCAGTAAGGTCTTTTATTCTAATTGTCCTACAAATTTCCTCAAAGTCCCTAATATGAAAATAAGGGTTCTCATCATCCTTTCCTAAGAATATAGGGATCATCTGAAAAATACTAGGTTTTATCTCGAAATTAGCCGTAGTGG
>NW_020631411.1:0-448 GCF_003573695.1 Papaver somniferum
TAATATTATCATTGTACAACTCAATTGGAGTAATAAATTCCTGATCACTATGCCTATATGTGTCCGATTCTTCATCAACACTGTCCTCATCATAATCATTATAATAACATGAAAATGGTCGAACCTCATCTAAAAAAGTAGTGTTACCAATTCTAACCTCGTCATCTTGATTATGCAAATAACTATCCTCATTTTCAAAGGTACTATTGGAAACACTGTATTGGAAATTAAGATTATTTCGAGCAGTTCTGTTATGGGCCTCTAACAAAAGTTTTTGAGTCGACTCACATGACTTCCTGATTGAATCTAGGAAAGAAAGTTCACTCGTTGCATTGCTTTCGTCCATAACTAAGTTATTCATTTCTGCTAACTTACGTGTCGACTCAGCTAACTTACGTGTTGACTCTAGTAGAGAGGAATTTTGCTCGTATGACCGGTTGGCGTGTGG
>NW_020631411.1:459-1000 GCF_003573695.1 Papaver somniferum
ATTCATTTCTGCTAACTTACGTGTCGACTCAGCTAACTTACGAGTTGACTCTAGTAGAGAGGAATTTTGCTCGTATGACCAGTTGGCGTGTGGATAGTAATTGGGCTCACCATGGTATGAACCATAACCTTCAAAATATTGGCGTTCCCAACCACTATCCACACCATGGCGGAAGTAATATCCATTTTGAAAATCAGTCTTATATTCGTTGTATGGGCTATTGTAATACCAGTTCGACATTCTCAACACAAAATAAACCCACTGACAGGGGATTCGCGGGTGTTCAGAAAAAATTACCTCCCGTTCCAGACGGGGGCTGAACCGTTGAAGTCGACTCGGGCCACGACTCCTATGTCATGTACGAACCCGAGGGGACGAGACGGTATCGTAACCGTCGTCCTTCCCTGCAGCAGTTTTATTTAAACGAACCCTTCCTTAGGGTTTTAAAAATAATAATGTCCAATGTCCAAAAATAAAGTCCAAAAAGTGTCCAAAAATAAAAAGAAAAATTACAACAAATAAAATCCTAATTACAATTTCA
>NW_020631412.1:0-301 GCF_003573695.1 Papaver somniferum
TTACCTCTCGCCCACTTTGTTAATATTTTTGTCTATAATTTTATTAAATCTTTAAATTTAATCTTCACAAGTCCGAGAGTTTGAACCTCATTACTACAACATCAAAAAAAAATCTTAATCATCTTGGCGCCGCCGACGCGATTTGTGCTTAGGTAGAATTTTTAGGTTTTTTTTATTTCATTTGTTCTTTTTACGTTTCTTTGGGTGTGTCTTTGTATTACAGGTTTGAAGTTGGATACTAAAGACTTGGAATCAAAGCTTAAAGCTAAAAGAGAAGGAAAAAGACAAAGCAAAAAAAAAA
>NW_020631412.1:501-726 GCF_003573695.1 Papaver somniferum
CTTAATAGGAAAGTCGTTCGAAAAATATTGGTTACTCTTTTGAGCATACTTTGAAGTTCATGATGGTTTCTGCGAGTTGAATGCGTGACTGTGCCGCCTTATAATACCGGTGAGACCTTAAGTATCAAAGCTCCTCGCATCTTCCCTCGTCTCAATTCAACTTACTTAAACTCGGATTGATTCTAAAGAGGTTTGCTCAGATTGTAACGAATTCCTTTCGAAAGA
>NW_020631413.1:0-385 GCF_003573695.1 Papaver somniferum
AAATAGCCCCTGAATATCAAATTTTTGGAGACTAACTTGTTCGCCTCAAAAAAAAAAATTTATTGACCAACTTCCTTGCCTTAAAAAGAATTTTTGGAGACAAATTCGTCCTCTCCAAAACTTTTTATTTTGTCTCTAAATTATTTATTAAAGACAATTCATTTTGCCTTTAAAACGAACTTTCAAATACAATTTTTTTTGCCTCCAAAAGCAACATGTTTTGTCCCAAAATATTCCATAAATGACAACTCAGTTTGCCTAGAAATGCTTTATTCAAAGACGAATACTTTCCGTCCAAAAAATCGCCTCTAAATATCATAAAAATGACAATTAATTTTGCCTTAGAAAATGAATTTCTCAGACAACTTTCTTCTTCGTCCCTGAG
>NW_020631413.1:396-566 GCF_003573695.1 Papaver somniferum
CTGTTCCATGTCAAAGAGAGACTCATAAGTTGTAAGCAAAAGTATAAACTACAAGTGATAGAGTAATTTTTTTTGAATAGTATAGTAAAAGATATATACCATTTTGTGGTGTTTAATGAATGACCTCGACCCTGTGTAAACTTTTTGGCCCCTATTTGAGAGAGTTACCT
>NW_020631413.1:766-1000 GCF_003573695.1 Papaver somniferum
AATATCAAACCAAATGCCCGGTCCTCAAGGGTGGTTTCGTCATCGCAGTGTTGTCTTTAATTTTTTTTTCTTTTAATTTTCCTTATTCGGGTGTTGTTTATTTTCCAAGTTTTTGAGAATGCCTTTAATGAACAGATTGCCGTGCTAACCTCCTAGATCGCATGAAACTTCAGGGAACAAAGATGACCAGCTGAGCTATTGGCTCGGTTTTAAAAAATAGTTATTAGTTAATAA
>NW_020631414.1:0-201 GCF_003573695.1 Papaver somniferum
TTTAGATTCTCTAAGTTTTCAATCTTCTTCTCTATATCATATCAGTCAATTATGTGGTTATTAGCTTTGATTTATTTAAATCTTGGGAAGCCATATGCTGATGCAGGTAAGTTTCTCATTAGTTTTCATGTGCTTTTAGATTCATGATACACAGTCTCTTTCCCTCTCCCTCAAATTCTAACAAGTTATCTTTTTTGATTG
>NW_020631414.1:401-710 GCF_003573695.1 Papaver somniferum
ACGGATCAAGATGGAGTTAGGTGCTAAAGTGTTTGACAGGAGCTTCAGATTTTGATGCACTATGATGAAGCCACCGTAGGATGCTGAGATGATTCAATCTGACGGCTGAAGATGAAGGCGGGCATGGATATTGAAAATGGGTTTGGGTGAGGGTTTTGGGCCTTGGGTATGCCAAACCCAGATCTTCTTTAAGAACAATTCTTCCTCTTCAAGCCCAGTTCTAGCCTTTTGGTCTTGCGCACAACATTCTTCGCGGCTTCCTTGTGTGATTCCTCTTGGCTTCCACCACTTTTCTTTTCTTTTTGCTCC
>NW_020631415.1:0-653 GCF_003573695.1 Papaver somniferum
AAAAAGCCTCATGACATTTGCGTCTTAAGACACTTATCAGCTCCCTAATGGAGGGTGCCGCCCTTATCTCCCCCTGGTTGCCCCTTCAAGGAGGCATACCTCTACCATACAAGGTTGGCTCCTCCCATACGGTCTTAACAACAGCCAGTTTTTTTCGCAGCCTCTTATCCCTTTTACCTATAGGGTTTATGGTTACGAGACTGCACCCTAAGTGGGGTTTTCTTCGGGCCGAGTGCAGTATAAGCCAAGACTTGTCAAGAATGGCAAGGTACGCTCCAGATGCCCCTGGCACTCTTGACTCAACCGTGTACCTCGGCGCCTTGGTCAGATTATGCACTCCTTGGGAGAGCCCTTATTACCTTAGTCGCCCAACCTAAGTCATATGCTTAAGCTGAGAATCCAAGGTGCCTCTCCCGGATGGGCTTTATTGACCCCAAATCTCCATGACTCAGGTTCCGGGGGCGGTGTAGCCTTTCCTTGAGCCATGCAACAGGTACCCCATTATATGACGTACTTTAGGTCTTACATTTGCCTCTTGCAAAATTGTATTCGCGAACTAGGGTTTACCCCATAAAGGTTCGCCCCTTTTTCTTTTGTCATTGTTCTCTGATTGTTTTTTGTAGAATTCATTATCTTTGCGAGATTCTCTCACA
>NW_020631415.1:664-1000 GCF_003573695.1 Papaver somniferum
CATGCAACAGGTACCCCCTTATATGACGTACTTTAGGTCTTACATTTGCCTCTTGCGAAATTGTATTCGCGAACTAGGGTGTACGCCATAAAGGTTCGCCCCTTTCTCTTTTGTCATTGTTCTCTGATTGTCTTTTGTAGAATTCATTATCTCTGCGAGATTCTCGCACATCATCATATCGTATTTGCACTTCTCAATCTCATTTTCATCATTCAGTAAAATGTATTTTTGAGAATTTTATTTGTTGCGAGAGTGTCGCAACAAATCAATCATTCGTACACTTCTTATTTTTATTACCTTTGCCATTCTCTGCTTCTTTGTTATTTTCTGCTACTG
>NW_020631416.1:0-444 GCF_003573695.1 Papaver somniferum
TTTAATTAGTCCTAAGACCAACCATCTTGTGATATTGTTAGATCACAACCGAGAGAATGATCTTCCACTGTGGTCGCCAATCTGTAGATGGGGAAAAACGATTTGCTGGTTTTTAAGGAATTGAGGAGACGACCGTACGGAGGAGACTCCTCGAACCGAGCGAAATGTTAAACCTCACACAGATGCACCGCTGCAAAGGGGGTGCTTTAGATTCGAGAGATCAATTTGTAGTACTCCGTCCTAAATCAAGACAATGACCGTTCCAGAGTAAATTCGGTCACAAGAGAGGATGGGTTGATCTGTAGGAGGGAAGCTGAGAAATGTGTGGAATCAATGATAATAAAAAATTGTTGGTGTATGAATTCTGAATACGATAAGCTCTGAGTGATTGAAATTGCTCAATTGAGAGTAGTTGCTCAATTGAGGAGTTAATGATCTCGTGTT
>NW_020631416.1:644-1000 GCF_003573695.1 Papaver somniferum
CCCCCAAAGTGACACGATTGACGTCTCGTGGTATGTTAGTCAATTGATGACTTCGTGGTTTGATGGGACGATGAGTCCATGTAGTTGCTGAGTTGAACATGATGTTCTGAAACTCATGAATATAACATGTCATGAGACAGAGGTATAGTTCTTACGATGAAGTGATCAAGTATTGCTCATTCGATGTATCGTTGAATATTGATTGTTGAACCAATATTCCTTGGTTTGAGCAAATATTTATCATCTGAGCAAGTGTTTCTCATCTGATAGATTATTGGCAGCGTACCAAAAATATTAATTAGAATACTGGTCGTTGAACCTAGCATAATTAATAAAATTAATGACCATGAGGTCGT
>NW_020631417.1:0-497 GCF_003573695.1 Papaver somniferum
AAATCTGCGAGTCTTTATCAAAGAGAGATAACTTGGACGGTACCAAAAACAAATGTCCAAGGATCAATCAATATCAATCAACAACCAAAGGTTGGATTTCCAATTGATGATCTTTAGCGCACAACCTGTATTATTTCAATTATATAAAAAATATAATGCGCAAAAGAAATAACACAGACACCAGAAGTTTTGTTAACGAGGAAACCGCAAATGCAGAAAAACCCCGGGACCTAGTTCAGATTGAATACACACTGTATTAAATAGCTACAGATACTAGCCTACCCCAAGCTAACTTCAGACTGGACTATAGTTGAACACAATCAGTCTCCCACCGATTCAAGGTACAGTTGTACTCCTACGCCT
Source organism: Papaver somniferum (assembly GCF_003573695.1). Lineage (NCBI taxonomy): Eukaryota > Viridiplantae > Streptophyta > Magnoliopsida > Ranunculales > Papaveraceae > Papaver > Papaver somniferum. The sequence continues at coordinate 364 of NW_020631417.1, forward strand.
CTGATCCCAGCAGGATACTGCGGACTTGATTCCCTTAGCTGATCTCACCCACAACTAAGAGTTGCTGCAACCCAAAATCGCAGACTTGATAATAAACAAATCTGTCTCACACAAAAAAGTCTAACAAAGGATAA
>NW_020631417.1:508-1000 GCF_003573695.1 Papaver somniferum
CAGACTTGATAATAAACAAATCTGTCTCACACAGAAAAGTCTATCGAAGGATAAATCTGTCTCCCATAGAAAAACCCTAGGTTTTGTTCCGTCTTAAGATATAAAATCAAGGTGAACAGGAACCAATTGATAATCCGGTCTTATATTCCCGAAGAACAGCCTAGATTAATCAATCACCTCTCAACAATCCTTCTTGACTACACAAGCGGTTTGTCGAGGAATCACAAACAGTGAGACGAAGATGTTTGTGACTTCTTTATCTTGCATATCGGAGAACTCTCACGATCTCAAGCCAATCAATATATTGTACTCGTACGATAGAAGATGCAAGATCAGATCATACAACTACGATAAAAGTAGTATCGGTCTGGCTTCACAATCCCAATGAAGTATTTAAGTCGTTAACCTGGTTTTAGAGAAGAAAACCAAAGGTTAAAGGAAAATCGACTCTAGCGAGCGCACTAGTATCACACAGACGTGTGGGGATTAGTT
>NW_020631418.1:0-290 GCF_003573695.1 Papaver somniferum
GGAACGTATAAATTTCAGATGTGTCAATTATTTAGTTTTGAGACTAAACCTAATTACTTTAAGAGATTAGGGTCGATACATTTGCTTAAGATTGACCACCAGTTTCATCCTGGTCGATTGTGTGAGTCAAAACTGATTGACTTTAAGGATCCTCAATTATTCAGGTTATTATTATGTGATTTTAAATTTTTACTTGAGTTTCTTCAGACTCTAGTACCTGAACCGGATCTTAGCTTTGAGGAATTCCAACCCATGAAAAATATTTTATTTGGACAAGTTATAGAACCTGA
>NW_020631418.1:490-889 GCF_003573695.1 Papaver somniferum
GATCGTAGGAGTTGAGGAACCAATCTGATTAGATGGCAACATCTAAAGAGTCTATTCATAAAAGCACAGAGCTCAGGTGTTAGAAATAACATGGTAGTTTCGCCATATCTCGTTGAGTCCTTCTCACTTCTATTTTTATTTTGTTTTGTTTTTAAACTATGTTTCTCTAAGTGATTAGGTGGGTCCCACGATTCAAGTTGTTACCAATGCTAGGGTGAATTAGAGTGATTGAGATACCAAAAAAAAAAATTGAGGCCGGACCATTTGACCAAAAGTAAAATTCAATAAAGTCGACAACTGGTACCCTTGTATATGCCAGTTGTGTTGACCTAGAGTTAGGTTATCGACCACTGGTTCCGTTGTATATGCCAGTGTGTTGATATTAGTCAGACTAGTACC
>NW_020631418.1:900-1153 GCF_003573695.1 Papaver somniferum
TGTGTTGATATTAGTCAGACTAGTATCTCAATCCATTAGGATAGGTTCATTTTGGCGGAGGCCTTCAGACAGATATGGGAAACGTCGTTCACTTAGTAAACATCAAAACCATCTATGTTTTTCTATATCCATCTCTTAATCTATCCATGTGATTGGTTTGACTCCGAATATTGATGTCCATAGTGCAAATATCTGAGTAGAGCTCTGTCGTTTTATATGAATTTTAGTATGCTTGAGTGCAAACTCGTGTACA
>NW_020631418.1:1353-2039 GCF_003573695.1 Papaver somniferum
TGATAGACACATTTTTGTGTCTAATTTGTCTCGATTCTATATATTGATAGTTCTCATTCTTGTATTTATTTTGGTATTTTATCTCTTTGTAGGTGTTTTTGGAGAAATAAGCTTTTGCGGCAAAATTGGCTCAAAACGTGGCATTTGAACCTCCGTAGCAGGCGTACCAGTGACATCCTAGAAATACCCCGGAGGAACCCCGAGAAAAGTGTGGAAAACATCCCAGAAAAATTACTAAACGCACCTAAGGGACAAGTGTTATACGGACTCCAGAAGCGGATAAGGGGCGACCACTGGATAAGGGGTAACCTTTCCCCTTCACGTTCAAAAACTGAAATTGGCGGGAAATTTTTTGCATGCAACTGGCAGAGTTGGGGATTGATTTCGAAGGTGTTTTAGTGAGATTCAATCGCCAGAATTGATTGGGCTGGACGTGATTCAACTAAACAAGCCTGGTATAGTCGTTTGTTTGGATCGAATTGGGATAGAAACCGAGTTGGAGCTAAACAGGGAAAGTGTTTTTACACGGACCCTATTGAGATTATTTTTAGAAGTTCTAGAGAGACTAAATACCTAAAACTCTTTCCAAAGATACATATCTATCTAAGGAATAGTTTGAGACAATCGGGAAAGCTCAGAAACGCGTGGAACAATTTAGAGAAAAGATTATTGTCGTAACTGCCAAG
>NW_020631418.1:2056-2370 GCF_003573695.1 Papaver somniferum
AAAAGAAGAGATTTCGAGAAGTTTTGGGGAGATTAAATCGCTCTGTTGGCTATATATAAGTTGCTGGGAGTTCATAGAAGGGAGTCGAGAGTTTGGGAACCGGAGGAGGGCCAGAGAAGAAGAAATCAAAGTTCGATCAAACTTTGTTTCTGCTGCTGTTGCTGCTGAAGAACACGAAGAACGGACGTCTGAAGACAGTCGTTCTTCAACAGTGTTTACGATAAAGTTGTAGGGGTCGCAGCTGCAGTCTCAACATCACTTCATATATATCGTTCTTCTTGTAACAGTGAACAACGCCTTTGCAACAGTTATTT
>NW_020631418.1:2416-2771 GCF_003573695.1 Papaver somniferum
CACTTCATATATATCGTTCTTCTTGTAACAGTGAACAACGCCTTTGCAACAGTTATTTCTGTTGCGATTTTTCTGTTCAATTGTTTTACTCCCTTTTAATCAACTTTTGAGCTTTATACATCTATTTTGAGATCATGATTAATATGAGGAGCTAAACCCCAACACTGGGATGACGGAGGAAACCCCATTTCACGCATGTGGTAATTTTAATAATTCTTTATGACTTTTTGCACTCATTTTAATTGATTCATGATTTTCACTAATTAGTTGTGATTTCGTTTGATGGTGTATGCTTAGACGTAAGAGCTTTTGATACACCATGCTTGTGATTTACATCTAAAGTTTTAAAAATCTA
>NW_020631419.1:0-529 GCF_003573695.1 Papaver somniferum
ACAGTTTTACACCATTTTCTCCTTTTCTCTCCATTGTAAACACCATTTGAGCTATAAAAATATATTTTGAGAGTGTTTTCATCATGAGGAGCTAAAACCCAACACTGGGACGACGGAGGAGGCTGAATTTCATCCTTGGGGTAATTTATTTTATTCTTTTTTATGACTTTTGCATTAATCTAAAATTGAAATATGATTTGAATTAATTGGTTGTTATTTAATTTGATGATGTATGCTTAGCTTAGTTGTTTTGATACATCATGCTTAGGACTTACAATCAATGTTTTAAGAATCTATCTTGGCAAAATCAGAGTCTATGCTAATTTTATTGAGTTTTATTTGTCAAAGAATATATGAATGAACCTTGTGTAGTGAATTCAGCCAAATCCTTAGTCACAGTACCTCTCACCCATTGTTAATATTTTTGTATATATATTTTTATTAAATCTAAAAATTTCATTTCCTTCACAAGTCTGAAACGAATCCTATTTACTACAACCTCAAAAAAAAAAAATTATCAATTTTGGCG
>NW_020631419.1:596-1000 GCF_003573695.1 Papaver somniferum
AATCATTTTGGCGCCGCCGACGCGGATTTGTGCTTAGGTAGAATTTTTAGGTTTTTATTATTCCATTTGTTCTTTTTACGTCTCTTTGGTTGTGTCTTTGTATTACAGGTTTGAAGTTGGATACTAAAGACCTTGGAATCAAAGCTTAAAGCTTGAAGAGAAGGAAAAAAGACAAAGCAAAAAAAAAAGAAAAAAATAAAGAGAGAGATTTTTATTTTATTTTATTTTTCTTAAGAGACTTTCCTTTTTTTTTTGTAATTATTATTATTATTTTTGTATTTCTTTTCATTGGACTGGACTTTGGACAATTTATTTTAATTTTAAACCCTACGGAAGGGTTATATAAAAGAAAAAAAATTAAATATAAACTGTTTGCAGGGAAGGACGACGATTAAAATATCGTC
>NW_020631420.1:0-470 GCF_003573695.1 Papaver somniferum
AAATCCCACCTGGACGAGAACATCGGGTATGTATATGGTAATCTTGCAACATGAATTCAGTAATAGGTTGCAGTTTCATCAAATCTGATATATTTCACACCTCAAATCCCACTTGGACGAGAACTTCGGTATGTATATGGTAATCTTGCAACATGAGTTCAGTAATAGGTTGAAGTTTCATCCAATCTGATATGTTTCACACCTCAAATCTCACAAGGACGAGAACTTCGGGTTTGTATATGGTAATCTTGCAACATGAGTTCAGTTATAGGTTGCAGTTTCATCCAATCTGATATATTTCACACATCAAACCTCACCTGGTAGCGAACATAGAGTCTGTATATGGTAATCTTGCAACATGAGCTTAGTAATAGGTCACAGTTTCATCCACTCTGATATATTTCACACCTCAAATCCCACCTGGACGAGAACATCAGGTATGTATATGGTAATCTTGCAACATGAGTTCA
>NW_020631421.1:0-565 GCF_003573695.1 Papaver somniferum
TCTAAACACCCGCGAATCCCCTGTCAGCGGGTTTACTGGATGATTTTGTATGCATATATGTTGAGGACCTGAAATCGGATTTAATTTTCTAGTAAAGGGCAAGGCCTGGCCAAATCAAGATAAGGACTCGGATTTCATCACTGTTTCCTTCTTTCCCGTCTTAGGAGCACGTAACCTACGCATACCTAAGCCTTAAAATTTGGACTAGAACGAGACCGATAGGGTAACGAGCTTAATAGGAAAGTCATTCGAAAAATATTGGTTACTCTTTTAAGCATACTCCGAAGTTCATGATGGTTTCTGTGAGTTGAATGCGTGACTGCACCGCCTTGTAATGCGGTGAGGCCTTGGGTATCAAAGCTCCACGCAGCTTCCCTCGCCTCTATTCAACTTACTTTGACTCGGATGGATTCCAGAGGGGTTTGCTCAAATTTTAACGAATTCCCTTTCGAAGGATTAGAAGCTGGTCTAGAAACAATCTAAGTGGAGCCATCATGCTTTTTGTTTGCTAGATAAAATAGGCTTGTTGTGGTCGAGTCAACCTTCTTTGTGTTTTTTTAGAATT
>NW_020631421.1:576-1000 GCF_003573695.1 Papaver somniferum
TTGCTAGATAAAATAGGCTTGTTGTGGTCGAGTCAGCCTTCTTTGTGTTTGTTTAGAATTCCCTTGCAGTTAGGATGTCGAACTGGTATTATAATAGCCAATACAATGAGTATCCGACTGAGCAGCTTAGACATTATCCTTTTTATGACCATAGTGTGAATAGTGATTGGGAACGCAAAACCTTTGAAGGTTATGGTCCATACCAGTTTGAGCCCAATTACTATCCACATACCCACAGGTCATACGAGCAAAACAATCCTTCTATTTCTCTAGAAGAGTCTCTCAAGAGTTTCAATGAGTCATCACGAAAGTTATTTATGAAAGATACTTATAATATTTTTCTCCCAGAAGAGTCCGTAGAACGGTCAACTAAGATATCTCTAGAAGAGACCCTCAAGCAATTTACTGAGAATACAAATAGGAT
>NW_020631422.1:0-325 GCF_003573695.1 Papaver somniferum
GTCATTTATATTATTGAGTAGTAGACTTCATTAATCTAAACAACATCATTCATTAACTTGAAAGTAGCAACATCTAGCCACTTTGCTGATAACACGCCCATAGACTTACGTCAACTCAGTCTAGAAGTTTTCTTTAATGAAATTTTGGACTGAAATGATGTTAAATTCCAAATGTACCATCTCGAAATGTTTTATCGAGTTACAAATTTCTAAGTTTTAGGATACACAAAATTGGTTAAAAAGACCAAAATTAACAATTCCTTTGTGAAATGGACAGTTAAATTTTGATACTGTTTAAATGGACAAAAATGTAAAAATAGGTAGG
>NW_020631422.1:336-1000 GCF_003573695.1 Papaver somniferum
GTGAAATGGACAGTTAGATTTTGATACTGTTTAAATGGACAAAAATGTAAAAATAGGTAGGATGTAACCAGTTTCATCGTGCCCATTTTCAAATATTTTTTCTTATTTTTAATTTACACAGGATGTATCCAGTTTCATCCTTCCTATTTTTTAAATTTAAGCCAGTTTCATCCTTACTATTTTTTTTTTGGCCATTTCACCCAAACTATCTTTTACTCGTCCATTTGAACCGTGATTTAAAAATATTTGGACAAATGACCCATTTTCCGTTTAGGATATTCAATGGACAGAGCCCGTTCTGAATCCTGAAGGGCCTTGTGCGAAGTTGATTAGAGGGCCCTTATTGAACTAATTTTTTTCCTCCCATAATTTCGTAACAATAACTACAATTAGTAAAAAGAAAAATCGACTAAAAAAATGATGATGAAAACTCAAAAAAATAGTTAACAGTTATATCATAATGGTAAAATAAATTGTACTCATTATCAAACATGTTAAGTCGGTAAGTCATAGTTAATTAATTATATAAAATTAGAAAAAGATTAATGGTCATGTGTTTCTATAATTTAAGTATAGTAGTATCTATATAAATATAGTGTGCATGCGTTGAACATCATGTGAGGCCGTAGCCTTTATACAATTAATAAAAATAAATATCAACTAA
>NW_020631423.1:0-455 GCF_003573695.1 Papaver somniferum
GTCTTCGACTTTGGGTCGTAGGAACTCTTAGTTATGGGTGAGATCATCTAAGGGAATCAAGTACGTAGCACCCTGCTGGGATTAGAGACGTAGGAGCATAACTGTACCTTGGATCAGCGTGAGATTGATTGGCATTCAACTACAGTCCAGACCGAATTTAATTTGGAGTAGGCTAGTGTATGTAGTGGCTTAATACAGTGTGTGTTCAATCTGGACTAGGTCCCGGGGTTTTTCTGCTTTTACGGCTTCCTCGTTAACAAAATTCTAGTGTTTGTGTTATTTCTTTTCCGCATTATATTTTGTTATATAATTGAAATATCACAGGTTGTGCGTTGTTCAATCAATTAGAACATCTGACCTTTTGGTTGTTTATTTAAATTGATTGACACTTGGATATTGGTCTTTGGTACCATCCAAGTTATCTCTCTAGTATTTGATAACGACTCACAGATTTC
>NW_020631423.1:466-1000 GCF_003573695.1 Papaver somniferum
TTTGGTACCATCCAAGTTATCTCTCTAGTATTTGATAAAGACTCGCAGATTTCTATTTGCTTGAGTATATATCAAATCGACAGATTGAGATATAAACTCTTTGATATACTTTTTATCTAGATTGAGTCTGACTGTCTAGTTGATTCTCTAGAAAGTATATTGGAGTTTGTCCATACATATTGCTAATCCAAATATTGGGTGTGGTTGTTGTACCCCCACTTTTTCAATTGGTATCAGAGCAGGCAAACACGTTTAAGACCTTACAAGTCTGTGTTTGTAGCGATCTGAGGATGGACGATAGTATCTCTTATAAACGCGTCACCAGAAATAAAAATTATGTCTCGTCTATTTCTATTAAAGAGAAAAATTCTTCAATCTCAAAGATAGATGCACCTTGTGTTCAAACGAGACAGACTGATTCGGACATGTGTTCTTCCGAATACCCTTCAAAAGAGTCTATCTCTCTAAATGAACGGGAAACAGCTGAAGAGAGTGAGTTGATTCTAAATCTTGCTAGAATCCAAGCTGATAGAT
>NW_020631424.1:0-387 GCF_003573695.1 Papaver somniferum
AACACCATTTTCCATCAAAATAGATCAATCTTTAGTTTTTTTACTAATACCGGGACATTGGTTTCAAACAGGATATTTTCCTAGTATATAGGTTGTTTTTTTTATAAGTCAAAAATTGTATTAATAGATAACAAAATCTAGAAGACAAGTTTACAAGAAAAGAGGCTTAAATCCCCAAAAACTTATAAACTTATAAACCAGTATATAGGAACTACACTTGAAAGCGCTCTGGAACTAGAAAACGACCTTTAAGAGCTTATAAACAATAAGATGTTGGTTGAAAAATGAGGACCATGTGACGTACTGACATTGTTGGCCCTTTTCCCTTTCCAAGTACTCTCCTCTTGAGTTGTTTACGAAACTCAAAGTGTTGTAACGCTCAACATT
>NW_020631424.1:587-1000 GCF_003573695.1 Papaver somniferum
TTGGCTTTGTCTTTCTATTTGATTCAAGATAGATGAAATTTGTTAGGATTTGGATTAGTTCTTCTTGGTCTTTCATCCTTCTTCTATTGTGAAATTTGACTTCCTTCATATTTTCTTGAATAAACGTACATAGAAATGCAATTTTTACTAGATGTATTGCCTTAGAACATATTAATTGTAATTACAATACATTTTTCAAACTCTTTCTGTTAAAGATGAGTTTATCTAGTTTACAATTTAGTCTCAGAAATCAACTTCCGACTTATAACGAAGAGTGTAAACTTTCTTGAGTTAACGTATAAAAAGTCTAACATTTTTATGAACTCTTTATTTTTGTACTGGCTTTGTCTTTCAATTTGATTCGAATAGATGAAATTGTTTGGAATTTGGTTTAGTTCTGCCTGGGCTTTTAT
>NW_020631425.1:0-659 GCF_003573695.1 Papaver somniferum
ACTTGTGCTTAATTGTCAAATATTTGTGGGGAGTGCGGCTGTGGAATATTATAGGGGTTATCTTGTATCTTTATAAACTCCTTGATGAATGCATTTAGTTTTGACTATATGATTGCATCTAAAAAGTTGATATGTACTTTCTTTTGGTCATGAAGTGTCTCTATGAAAATTTCATTAGGATACCACTATTTTTCGTACCTTTGCCAATTTTATTGACAAAAAGGGGGAGAATTAATGTGTAGTTCACACTACAAATACATATGGTTTTCGGATCATTATGTAAGGGGGAGTGGTTTTCATGTGAGATGAAGTATTGACTAAGAGGGAGTGATACATATCACCATATTATTGTTGTCAAAGTTGTGATACGATTGAACTTTGATACTGTGTAATAATACTATGATATTGTATAACAATGATTGAGAGCTTTTGTTTTCTCATTGTTATGGCTACGGATCTTAAACAACAATGATGTTGTATTGAATATCTTTGGAATCATTGGAGTAATTGGAAGTGACGAATATTTCGAGTAATGTTGAAGAACCAAGGAGATCAAACATGTGGATGAGAAGCTGCAAAGTTTATTTATTTTGTATTCCATATGTATTGATAGTTTTGTCACTAAAATTGACAAAGGGGGAGATTGTTAGAGCACTGCT
>NW_020631425.1:670-1000 GCF_003573695.1 Papaver somniferum
TTTTGTATTCCATATGTATTGATAGTTTTGTCACTAAAATTGACAAAGGGGGAGGTTGTTAGAGCACTGCTCGGTCGAACTCGCAAGCGTTTGTATCTCAAGCTTGTTTGTCAAGTTTAGTTTCCAATACTATAAGTCTTGAATTCTAGTATAGTTATAGCTAAGTCTCGGACTAGGATATAAAGTGTAGTTGAGCTCTAGACTCCACGGCGTTCATCATGCAAAGATGAAGAACGACTCAAGGAATTGGTGGATCTTCATCGATGAAAAGGTATGTGGAGACTTGAACTTATCTATCACTCAAAAGTATATCTACTCTATCTCCTATCT
>NW_020631426.1:0-568 GCF_003573695.1 Papaver somniferum
TTAAAAACAAAACAAAATAAAAACAGAAGTGAAAAGGACTCAACGAGATATGGTGAAACTATTATGTTATTTCTAACACCTGAGCTCCGTGCTATTATGAATAGACTCTTTAGATGTTGCCATCTAGTCAGATTGGTTCCTCAACTCCTACAACCAAAATGCTTCCATACACTTAGATTGGTTAGTGCCATCCTTAATAGGGATAATTTTCTAGGCTCTGGAGTTTATTTCTTGCAACGAAAAGGTAACAAAAAGTTCTAACCCACCCCCAAACTTAAATCTAATATTTTCCTCAATGTTTCTAATCAAAAAACAGTACCAAAAATATAAGTAACAAGAGGAAATTGTAAAGAGAGAAGTCGGAAAGATAGTACCTGGGTGAAGTGTAACCAAAAACCTACAAAAATATTCTACAACATACAAAATCGCCTCGATGGTCAATCAAGGTAAACAGGGTCCTCCAGAGGGACCTCCTCAACATCACCTGTAGGAAAAGGCTCTAAAAAGGGCTTCAGTCGCTGACCGTTAACCTTCGAAGAAACTACCATCTGGTGTCTCAATCTCAACA
>NW_020631426.1:579-998 GCF_003573695.1 Papaver somniferum
CTAAAAAGGGCTTCAATCGCTGACCGTTAACCTTCGAAGAACTACTACCATCTGGTGTCTCCATCTCAACAGCGCCATGAAGAAAAACAGTACGGACCACAAAAGGACCGGTCCACCGAGAGCGCAACTTCCTGGGGAATAGATGCAAACGAGTGTCATACAGAAGAACTTTTTGACCTGGAGAAAATGACTTTCGTAAAATATTCCTATCATGCACAAGTTTCATTTTGTTCTTATACTCCTTAGCACTATCGTATGCATCTCTACAAATCTCGTCCAACTCATTGAGCTGGAGCTTTCTTTGAGCTCCTGCCTTGTCAAGTGAAAAGTTTAAGTTCTTAATAGCCCAATAGGCTCGATGCTCTAACTCAACAGGCAGGTGACATGCCTTGCCAAACATTAAAAGATAAGGTGACATT
>NW_020631427.1:0-608 GCF_003573695.1 Papaver somniferum
ATACAATACACAATTGAAGAAAAATCGATTTTGATTCACTCGTATCAATTCATGAACATTATAGCCACGGTTTGCAAAAGATTACATTCCTTAATATATAAATGTATTATTTCATGAACAAACCGATTTTATAACATAACCTACTCAAGTATGCAAACGGGCACGCATACCTAAGTGGCCGGACTTAGTTTGGGTTCGCCAGTATGCGAATGGGTATGCATACTTCCGAACTCAGTTGAATTTCCGGACATGAACTTTACGCCAGTACGCATACGGGTATGCATACTAAGTTCCGGGGCTTTCATTAACCAACCAGTATGCATACGGGTATGCATATTATGATTCCCAGACTTGGACTAACTTGCAACAGTTAGCATACAAGTAAGCATATTGTGCTATATCCAGTCATGGTTAATTTTTCCGAACTCCCATTTCAATCTTTGAAACATTCTTAGAAGACGACAATAGCTGTCTCACACAACCTATTAGCTTCAAAGCAATTTTCAATTGATCGAATGATCAATACGAAACATTCCGAGTCTACATCAAATGACTGTCTTACACAAATCATGTAAGATGTTACCATGTGATTTTCACATGATCATCTT
>NW_020631427.1:619-1000 GCF_003573695.1 Papaver somniferum
GTCTCACACAAATCATGTAAGATGTTACCAGGTGATTTTCACATGATCATCTTTTGACTTTCGTCAAGAATATAAGATGAACTTGGTTAAAGCGAAAGCTTACCAACACATATTTCGAGAAATATGTAAGCGAGTTAAACTCAGCTAGAAATATCAAATGTATATAATCGAAGTCTGTATAGCTATACGACTTTTGTCTCAAATAGGAGATAGAGTAGATAGAATTTTGAGTGATATATGAGTTCAAGTCTCCACATACCTTTTGTTGATGAAGTTTCACAAGCTCCCCTTAGTAGTTCTTCGTCTTCATGGTTAATTGTTCCAAACTCCCACTTTAATCATTGAAACATTCTTAGAAGACGACAATAGCTGTCTCACACA
>NW_020631428.1:0-560 GCF_003573695.1 Papaver somniferum
GATTAATGCTAGGGCAGAGAGAATTCAATGGTTAAAGAACAAAGGATGAAGTCTGACTGGGAGAATGAAATTAATTTTTTCTCCTCTCCTTTATATACTCGAAAGAAAGAGAAGGAAGTTAATGGAGGAATGGGAAACGTTCCCATTAAATGAGCAATTAATGCACGAGTGAGAAACGTACCCAAGTATCTAGGAGAAGTTATTAGGAGAGAGGAGGAATATGTAACGTCTGTTTTCTTCAATTGTGTGTACGTATTTCATCATCAAACACGTGTATGTGAGAAGACACGTGGAGAGCATGCGGACCAAGTCATCAAAACATGATGACACACGCCCACAGCCAAGAAGCCCATCCCGTCGACGTCGGATCTTCGCCCGAACAAATCCAAGGGCAGAAGTTAAAGGATGTACCAAAAGCACGGTGTACTGCGGAGCACCAAATAACTCCCAAAGAGTTGCTTTATCTCATCCCCAAAAGAAGCCAAGATCAACGGTGAAGAGAAGGTTGACTGACATGGACGTGACAGGGGCAGAAGACACTTGTCTGACACGAGCATTCG
>NW_020631428.1:571-888 GCF_003573695.1 Papaver somniferum
GAAGAGAAGGTTGACTGACATGGACGTGACAGGGGCAGAAGACACTTGTCTGACACGAGCATGCGTCTCAACTACCCGCATTAAACACTCTGAGCAGTGTACGTGTCGATCAACCCGTGGAACGAACGAGGATGACTCTGCGTGATCAAGCAATGAACGAAGACCTCTGCGTGATGGACACAAAGCACAAGAAGATAAGGTTCCAATGGCTCTCAGAAACGGGTCCCACACTCTAACCCTATAAATACCCCCTCTCCACCAAGAGAGAGGGGATGGAAAAAGAGAGAGAGGTTTAGAGGGAAGTGGGGAGAGAAGAA
>NW_020631428.1:899-1000 GCF_003573695.1 Papaver somniferum
GGGATCGAAAAAGAGAGGGAGGTTTAGAGAGAAGTCGAGAGAGAAGAATTGTTAGTGTAAGTTTACCTTTTAAAATTCGCAGACCTATGTAAACTCCAAAG
>NW_020631429.1:0-455 GCF_003573695.1 Papaver somniferum
AGGAGCAACATTGCAGCTAGGAGAGATTGTACATCAAATTGGAAGGCCTTCTCATCTGATCCAAGTTGAAATGCCAGATAGAAGATACTACAGATTCTGTTAAAGCTCTGTTTCTCTTTTTAGTTTTTTGTTTCAGTTTCTTTTGGTTGTAAAAACATTTCTGCTTTTTTGATTAATAAAAAAATTGGTGATTCAGCAAAATAAAAGAATTCACCAGTTCCTTGAGTAGTCCTTCGTCTTTTATGATAATTGCTATGGAGTTCTTGAGCTCAACTACACTTTCTATCCTAGTCCGAGACCTTAGCTATAGTAGACTAGAAATCAAGACTTATAGTTTTGATCACTAACATTGACAAACATGCTTGAGATAGCAACGCATGCGAGTTCGACCGAGCAATGCTCTAACAATCTCCCCCTTTGTCAATTTTAGTGACAAAACTATCAATACATATGGA
>NW_020631429.1:466-1000 GCF_003573695.1 Papaver somniferum
GTTCGACCGAGCAATGCTCTAACAACCACAATTCATCAAGACTCAACGTCTTTCCATTACTGTGTCCCAGAAGACACCTCATGCTCAATCCATGAGTCTCAGAGCATACCACAGTCGTTCATTATGATCGACTCATCAAGGCTAAGATTCATCTTCCAGTCAAGTCAACAACTGACTAATTAAATGTACGTCTGCCTTGCAGACTCCAAATTCGTGAGACATCAATCACGTCACATGGGGGATAATCACCAGGGTTCTGGTCTGGCGGCCTACGACACGTGTGTGCACCCACGATGAGAAATGTGAGTAAGTTGTGCATACGGTTGAGGGAGTTAGAAAAGTACTGGATGGACAATCAACCAAGTCTCCGCACTACATGGAACTGGTTTACCACGATTTCCCACTTTCCCACACTTTCACTCCAGCAACCGTCACACTTTCTGGGATCAGTGTGTCTGCTATTCTTGCAATATAAATAAGTTTATGAATCCACGATTTAAGAACAAAGAATCATCGTGTAAACAACAATTTCGA
>NW_020631430.1:0-635 GCF_003573695.1 Papaver somniferum
AACCAACAAGTGCATACGTTTGGGTACGGTTAAAAAACCTAGAAACGTGCATTGTCAAGTGTGTGTAACAAGCTAAGTTTTCGATCTAACGGTTGAGAAATATTAGCTTGAATCTAAATCAGGTTTTCATCTAACGGTGGATATTAATTGCTTTGTTACCAAGGTAACCTAATTGCAAACCCTGATTTGAAAGACTATATAAAGGAGACATCTAGTATTGTGCAAAACTAATCCCCACACCTTACGTGTGATACTAGTTTGCGTGCTAGAGTCGATTCTCCTTTAACCTTTGGTTTTCTTCTTCTAAAACCAGGTTAACGACTTAAAGACTTCATTGGGATTGTGAATCCAGACCGATACTACTTTTATGTAGTTGTGTGATCTGATCTTGCATCTTCTATCGTACGAGTACAATCAGATTGATTGGCTTGAGATATATATATCCGATAGTCAAGATATAAAAAGCAATCACAAACATCTTCGTCTCATTGTTTGTGATTCCGCAACATATTGTTTCTCTACCATACGATTAAGATTGTTGTGAGGTGATTGATAACTCTAGGCTGTTCTTCGGGAATATAAGACCGGATTATCAATTGGTTCCTGTTCACCTTGATTATTATCAAAAGACGGAA
>NW_020631430.1:646-1000 GCF_003573695.1 Papaver somniferum
ATATAAGACCGGATTATCAATTGGTTCCTGTTCACCTTGATTATTATCAAAAGACGGAACAAAAACTTTAGGGTTTATCTGTGGGAGACAGGTTGATCCTTTGATAGACTTGTCTCTGTGAGACAGATTTGTTTATTGTCAAAGCCTGCGATTTTGGGTCGTAGCAACTCTTAGTTGTGGGTGAGATAAGCTAAGGGAATCAAGTGTGCAATATTTTGTTGGGATCAAAGGCGTAGGGAGTACAACTGTACCTTGGATCGGTGGGAGACTGATTGGGGTTCAACTACAGTCCAATCCGAAGTTATCTTGGAGTAGGCTAGTGTCTGTAGCGGATTAATACAGTGTGTGTTCAAT
>NW_020631431.1:0-354 GCF_003573695.1 Papaver somniferum
AAATCCCACCTGGACGAGAACATCGGGTCTGTATATGGTAATCTTGCAACCTGAGTTCAGTAATAGGTTGCAGTTTCATCCAATCTAATATATTTCACACCCGAAACCCCACCTGGACGAGAACATCGGGTTTGTATATGGTATTCTTGCAACCTGAGTTCAGTAATTGGTTGCAGTTTCATCCAATCTAATATATTTTACACCTCAAACCCCACCTAGACGAGAAAATCGGGTCTGTATATGGTAATCTTGCAACCCGAGTTCATTAATAGGTTGCAGTTTCATCCGATCTGATATATTTCACACCTCAAACCTCACCTGGACGAGAACATCGGGTTTGTATATGGTAATCTT
>NW_020631432.1:0-547 GCF_003573695.1 Papaver somniferum
TGAAAAAAAATGCATGAAAAAGGTACAAAGCAAAAGCTTAACCACTCCCCCACACTTAAACTTTAAATTGTCCTCAATGTAAATTGAATCATCCAAAGTAAGTCAAGGAGGGAAATTCAAGACAATAACAAAAATAAAAATAAAACAAGACAAGAAGACTGAAAAAAAAAGGTAAAGATACAAAACCGGTGGGTTGCCTCCCACTTAGTGCTTGGTTTAAAGTCGTCAGCCCGACTCCCTCCTTGCTTTCTATGACTCCTCCAGAGGGAGTGCATCCACAAAATTAACTCTTTCCACTACTTCGGAAGAGAAGTTCTCATAGTATGTTTTCAACTGTTGCCCATTAACTTTAAACTCCTTGCCTGTAGCAATACTACAAATTTCGACTACACCATGAGAAAACACATTAGTAACAGTAAAAGGTCCAATCCATCGTGACCTTAATTTACCCGGAAATAATTGCAAGCGAGAATTAAACAAAAACACTTTCTGCCCAACAAAAAATTGTTTTCTAGAAATCATATTATCATGAAATGCCTTAGTTTTC
>NW_020631432.1:558-1000 GCF_003573695.1 Papaver somniferum
CCCAACACAAAATTGTTTTCTAGAAATCATATTATCATGAAATGCCTTAGTTTTCTCCTTGTAAATGCGTGAGCTTTCAAATGCATCATTGCGAAGCTCCTCTAGCTCTTGGAGTTGTAACTTCCTTTGCTTTCCAGCCCCATCCATTTCCATATTGCATTGCTTGATATCCCAAAATGCTTTACGCTCAATCTCCACGGGTAAGTGACAAGGTTTACCATACACAAGCCTAAAAGGAGACATCCCAATAGGTGTCTTGTATGCGGTTCTATAAGCCCACAAAGCATCATTAAGTCGCATGCTCCAATCCTTCCTTGTTGGATTCACCGTCTTTTCAAGTATGGACTTCACCTCTCGGTTGGAAACTTCGTCTTGTCCATTCGTTTGTGGATGATAAGGTGTTGCAATCTTATGCGACACATTGTACTTCCTTAACAAGCTT
>NW_020631433.1:0-367 GCF_003573695.1 Papaver somniferum
TTAATCAGAATTCCACTCCTCGTAAAAAATGAATTAAATTAGAAACTATAAACCCAAGTGAACAAATTAAACCCAGAAAGTCAACATCATAAGATTAAAACAAAACATTGAAAGAAAAAAAAGAGTTACTTGAATTTTTAGGTGACTTGATATTATCAATCCAAACATAACCCTAAACGACCCTCCATGAAAGAAAACTAATTACAATCCTTTTGCATGAGAAACCCTTAAAATCAAATGAGAAACCCTTAAAATCTTTTTGCATGATACTGCAATTTAGATCAATCATTATCAGGTTTAGGGTAAACCCTAATTCGGATTTAAAAAAAGAAAATTGAATCAAAAATTATGAAAAATAAGAAAACAG
>NW_020631433.1:378-1000 GCF_003573695.1 Papaver somniferum
CCCTAATTCGAATTTAAAAAAAGAAAACTGAATCAAAAATTATGAAAAATAAGAAAACAGAGAGCAGTGAAAAACCCTAGTTGATCAAAATAATCAAAGCTATCACAGATGCAAACAGAGGAAAATATAATACCTGAACGTAAATCAACGAAGAAAAGAAGAATAAGAAAACAGAGAGACCTATTACCTGCAACAGATAAAAAACCCTAGTTGATCAAAATAATCAAAGCTATCACAAATGCAACCAGAGACCAATATAAACCTGAAGGTAAAACAACGAAGAAAAGAAGAAAGGTGAATATATTAGGATGATACAGATGTGTAGATGGTGGAGAAGAAGGTCAAGGCGGAGCTAGATCGAATAATGGAAGAGAGGGTTTTGTTTAGGTTTAGTCGAGTTTTTTTCTTTTTTTTTCCGGGATTAATAAAAACATTCTTTTATATTTCGCCCAAAAAATCCTTTGTTTTCTCTCCTTTTAAGTAAAAGTGAAACGAAACAATTCCGTGAGTGGGTGACGGTCACCGTTCAACGTGGAGCCTAATGAACTTAGGATTTTAAAATAGTTAGATGCTAACTAGTTTAGAAGTTAATTTAATTTCCTTTGTTGGTAGTTTAGAAGTC
>NW_020631434.1:0-314 GCF_003573695.1 Papaver somniferum
CTTAGAACGTACCTACAAAGTTCTAGGTCAAAATATAAGCTCAGATTCCATCAAATGTGACATGTGCAAGTCAATAGAAGCTCACAGCAAAATGGAGATGTCAATCTATCTATCAAAGGCACAATCCTAACACTGATAACAACTAAAGACACGTGATAAGAGTGTAAAGTGTATCTACACATGTTTCTAGAATGACCTGAAGTTATGATTACTAATCACCAAGAGATAGTTTTTAGGCTAAGAACCGAATTCTAAGCCAAGCTAGCTGTCCGGCTTTACGAGAATTGTGAATGTTCACCCAATGAGTTGGTGAT
>NW_020631434.1:325-714 GCF_003573695.1 Papaver somniferum
TAACGCCCCACTCCATTTTCAAACTTTAAAACTTTTGAAACTTGCATGGGGCGGGCTTTATACCTCCGCCCCATTATTATTATTATTATTATTATTATTATTTTTAAATTTATTATATTATTGGATGAATATTATTACATGAAACTAGTTGGAAGCCTAACAAGCTAAGCTCCAACGACATACTAATACATTAATTGAACAGGTTGATGTCCTAATATTATATTTATTATTATTATTATTATTATTATTTTGAGAAATAACTTTGATCTTTACAACATAGTGACACTTTTGATACATGAACAAAAAGAAAAACATAATTACATGACTCTTAGCAAGAGGTGGCGCTTATCGAATGCATCCGGTCAAATTCTATGATTGCTTTTCTTAAC
>NW_020631435.1:0-1000 GCF_003573695.1 Papaver somniferum
AGTATCAATATATAACATACTACATATCAAACATACTACATATCAATATATAACATACTACATGTCAATATGTAGTATCAATACATAACATACTACATATCAATATGTAGTATCAATATATAACATACTACATATCAAACATACTACATATCAATATATAACATACTACATATCAATATGTAGTATCAATACATAACATACTACATATCAATATGTAGTATCAATACATAACATACTACATATCAATATGTAGTATCAATACATAACATACTACATATCAATATGTAGTATCAATATATAACATACTACATATCAATATGTAGTATCAATATATAACATACTACATATCAAACATACTACATATCAATATATAACATACTACATATCAATATGTAGTATCAATACATAACATACTACATATCAATATGTAGTATCAATATATAACATACTACATATCAATATGTAGTATCAATATATAACATACTACATATCAAACATACTACATATCAATATATAACATACTACATGTCAATATGTAGTATCAATACATAACATACTACATATCAATATGTAGTATCAATATATAACATACTACATATCAATATGTAGTATCAATATATAACATACTACATATCAAACATACTACATATCAATATATAACATACTACATGTCAATATGTAGTATCAATACATAACATACTACATATCAATATGTAGTATCAATATATAACATATTACAACTAGTATACTACATACTACATATGTTATTACTACATATTACATACTAGTTACTACTAGTATATTATATACTATATATGTTATTACTACATACTACATACTAGTTATTATTGGTCATCGGAAAACATATGAAAGCACCCGGAGGAACATCATACATTTCCTTAAAACTCTTACTTTTAAGGTCAAAAGGATATCAGCCTGTCCTTTGCTATCCTTAATATCAAACTTGACGAATCTTCACCTTCCTCAATAAGCAGCACAT
>NW_020631436.1:0-300 GCF_003573695.1 Papaver somniferum
AGAAGTCCATAACTTGGGACTCAAGCCTAGTGCATCTGAGGTATCGCTTGAGTCTATTCAGACTCCACAACCTGATCCTCCTGATACTGTTCAGGAGGAAATCCATATATTAGAAACCTGTTTTTCGGATGAATCAATTTTTCAAGACACTCTTATGAAGCCCAACTGGAGGCTCTGGATAGATCCGGTTGTCTTGCAAGAAACCTTAGATGAGGATGTGCTCCTTCTGTTCATTTTTCTGAGCCAGTGCAGTTGTCTCATATTGGTGTTAGCTCTATTTGGTATTATGGACCCACAACT
>NW_020631436.1:500-1000 GCF_003573695.1 Papaver somniferum
CACGATTCAAGTTGTTACCAATGCTAGGGTGAATTAGAGTGATTGAGATACTATGAAAAAAAAAATATTGAGACCAGACCATTTGACCAAAAGGAATAAATTCAATAAAGTCGACCACTGGTACCCTTGTATATGCCAGTGTGTTGATATTAGTTAGACTAGTATCTCAATCCATAGGATAGGTTCATTTTGGCGGAGGCCTTCAGACAGATATGGGAAACGCTGTTCACTTAGTAAACATCAAAACCATCTATGTTTTTCTATATCCATCTCTTAATCTTTCCATGTGATTAGTTTGACTCCGAATATGATGTCCATAGTGCAACTATCTGAGTAGAGCTCTGTCACTTTATATGAATTTTAGTATGCTTGAGTGCAAACTCGTGTACATCAATTGGAATTTCGCATCAGGGTACTTCCTCTTGTAGTCAATAAGTATGCCAACCAAGGAGATTCTTTAGTGCCTTCCAAGGTTCGTTGTAGAAAGCTAGGGTCAGGAG
>NW_020631437.1:0-469 GCF_003573695.1 Papaver somniferum
TTAAAATGGTTTGAAGGTATACCAAAGAACACAATAACCTCCTTCAATCATTTGCAGACCACATTCTTGGGAGCATATATAAGTAATAATTCCTCACGACCTGGTATAGAAGATGTGTTTGTATTAAAACAAAGGATTGGTGAAATTTTGAAACACTTGACTAAAAGATGGAGAACCATGTGTAGCGAAATGGCTGGCCGTGTAGATGAGAGATATCTCATATTATCATTTATCAATGTTATGTTTGCAACAAACCTGTTGTATCTCCAAATTTTCAGAGTCAAGAATACAATTACAATGACTGAATTGCGAGAACTTCAAGAAGAATACATTGCTTTGGAGGAAAGACAAAATGAAATGGAATCATATCCAGTTGTGAATACCAGCTCACAAGCAGCGAATGCAAGCTTATTACCCAAGCTAATAAATACAATGGTGAATACTTCGCAAGTACAACAAGAAAAGGTGA
>NW_020631437.1:506-700 GCF_003573695.1 Papaver somniferum
AGTACAACAAGAAAAGGTGATAGGTAACAATCAGCAGAAGTTGGTAGCTATGGGAAGTCGAGATCAAGAAGAGTATGAAAGAGAAAGAAATTTCTACAGTCGTGGAGGAAATAACAAGATTCAAAGACTCGATCAAACGCAAGAAACTTATGGAGGTCAAAGACCAAAATTTAATAGAGGACAAGGAGGTCATA
>NW_020631437.1:711-1000 GCF_003573695.1 Papaver somniferum
GGACAAGGAGGTCATAAGGTAGTATGGGAAGAAATCAAGATGCCACCTCTAAATGCAAGTGTGGAGAAGATATGGGAAGCTATAATCTTGATGGAAAATATACCAACACCGTGGAACATGGGAACGGAACCACCTCCAAATCACAGAAGTCATGAATTTTGTTCTTATCATCATTTTCATGGGCATACCACAAACAATTGCAGAACTATAAAGAGGATTATTTTGAGAATGATAGATCAAGGGAAATTAAACGACTTTCTGGTAGGGCATCCACAACCTCAACAACTAC
>NW_020631438.1:0-313 GCF_003573695.1 Papaver somniferum
AAAGATATTATCTTGGATAAGTCAGGTTTTTCATCTAACATTGAATATTGAATACTTTGTTATCAAGGTAACTTAGATTGCATACCCAGATTTGAAAACTATATAAGGGAGACATCTAGCAACTGGAAAAACTAATCCCCACACCTCCTGTGTGATACTAGTTGGTTTTTCTAGAGTCGATTCTCCTTTAATCGTAGGTTTCTTCTCGAGATCCTGACGGTTAACGACTTAAAGACTCTATTGGGATTGTAAAGGCAGACGAAACTACTTCTCTTGTAGTTGAGCGATCTGATCTTGCCATTTGCTATCGTAC
>NW_020631438.1:324-1000 GCF_003573695.1 Papaver somniferum
ACGAAACTACTTCTCTTGTAGTTGAGCGATCTGATCTTGCCATTTTCTATCGTACGAGTTCAATTGAATAATTGACTTGAGATTATATCTCCGATAGGGCAAGATAAAAATAAATCACAAACATCTTCGTCTCATCGTTTGTGATTCCGCAATATCTAGTTTCGCTACCATACAATTTAGATTATTGCGAGGTAATTGCTAATACTTGGCTGTTCTTCGGGAATATAAGTCCGATTTATCAATTGGTTCATGTTCACCTTGATTTCTATGAAAAGGTGGAACAAACTTGTAGGTTTATCTGTGGGAGAAGATTTATCTATTATCGTAGACTTTTCTGTGTGATAAAGATTTGTTTATTAAAGTCTTCTACTTTGGATCGTAGCAAGTATTGGTTGTAGGTGAGATCAGATAAGGGAATCAAGTGCGTAGTATCCTTCTGGGATCAGAGACGTAAGGAGCGCAACTATACCTTGAATCAGTGTGATATTGATTAGGGTTCAATTACAGTCCAGACCGAAGTTAGTTTGTAGTAGGCTAGTGTCTGAAACGACTTAATACAGTGTGGTGTTCATTCTGGACTAGGTCCCGGGGTTTTTCTGCATTTGCGGTTTTCTCGTTAACAAAAATTCTGGTGTCTGTGTTATTTCTATTCCGTATTATATTTTGTTATATAATT
>NW_020631439.1:0-385 GCF_003573695.1 Papaver somniferum
TGTGAATCCCAGCAAACCCTTGGTTACACCGCAACAATTACCCGAGACGATAACCTTGTCTCTTGTTCCTCACCAATATGCTCTCACAACGAAACCCTAGCTTTAGACCTAAAAGCTATACAATAAATCTCTCACCGATCTCTTAATCGTTTTCTACACAATGCACAAATTCTACAAGGCCTAACTACCTATTTATATAGGTTACAAACTTGGCCACCAAGAATTCTAACCGGTTTAGGAAACCCCTTCCCTAAATAACCACGGCTAACTTTAGGAAATAATTAATTAGTCTTCAATAACTAACAATCTCCCACTTTGAAGACTTATTGATTGTCTTCCATTCTTCAACTTTGGATTGACGGTGCTAAAACATCTTCCTTGTTGG
>NW_020631439.1:396-1000 GCF_003573695.1 Papaver somniferum
TTGTCTTCCATTCTTCAACTTTGGATTGACGGTGCTAAAACATCTTCCTTGTTAGTGCGGCTCCCCTCCCAGATCCTCATTCTGAGAGACCAACTAAAGCCTTGCGGAGCTTTAGCTTGTCTGATGTAACTCCCTTGGTAAACATATCCGCCGGATTCTTCGAACCAAGAATCTTCTCGAGCTTCAACTCTACTTCTTCTAAGAGATCCCGAATGAAATGATAACGGATATATATATGCTTTGTCCTAGCATGATAGGCTGAGTTCTTGGCTAAATGTATAACACTTTGACTATCGCTAAACAAAACACTATCTTCTTGTTCCTTGCCCAACTCAGCTAATAATCCTTGTAACCAAATCATCTCCTTGCTCGCTTCCGTCACCGTCACGTACTCCGCTTCCGTAGTAGACAATTTCACCAACTTTTATAAACGTGAGTTCCAACTCAGTGCAGCTGACCCCATAGTATAAACATAACCGGTCGTACTTCGCCTTTTATCTACATCACCTGCGAAGTCTGCATCCACATAACCCCTCAAAATAGAACCACCTTTTCCATAGCACAATGGTACGTTTGTGTTACCTCTCAAATACCTGAGAATCCA
>NW_020631440.1:0-282 GCF_003573695.1 Papaver somniferum
GATATAAAAAGTAATCACAAACATCTTCGTCTCATTGTTTGTGATTCCGCAACATCTTGTTTCGCTACCATACGATTAAGATTGTTGTGTGGTGATTGATTAATCTAGGATGTTCTTCGGGAATATAAGATCGGATTATCAATTGGTTCCTGTTAACCTTGATTATTATCAAAAGGCGGAACAAAAACTTTAGGGTTTTTCTGTGGGAGATAGATTGATCCTTATCTTTTCATTCGGGCAATGGAATTCCTCTCTAGAAAACTTATCTCATCTCAACAAAAT
>NW_020631440.1:293-949 GCF_003573695.1 Papaver somniferum
ATTCGGGCAATGGAATTCCTCTCTAGAAAACTTATCTCATCTCAACAAAATAACACCATTAAAGGTATTAAAGTGGATGCTCACTCACCAGCCATTAATCATTTGTTGTTTGCAGAAGATTGCTTGATATTTACTCAAGAAAATCTTTCCATCTTCTGGAACTGTTACAAGATTTCAGCAATCAATCAGGTCAGGTTATGAACTTTGATAAGCCCTCAGTTCATTTCAGCAAGTACACTAATCCTAGTATTATAAATACTTTAACTAATATTCTTTGAGTTATAAGAATGTCATCTAAAGATAGGTACCTTGGATATCCACTCATTTTGGGTCACTCTAAACAGGTTGCTTTCAAAGCCATTGAAGAGAATTTTTTAAACAGATATTCAACATGGTCTTCTACTTCCCTAACTCAAGCTGGTAAGTCATGATAAAACATGTTTTAAATTCTACACCTATATAATATTCTAGTTACCAGTCCATCTCACTGATAAGATTATTTCTATTCAAAAAAATTTCTTTTGGGGGCGCAGTTCAAATAGAGGTTCAAACCCAATTGGATGGCAAAAGGTCTTTAACCCAAAAAATAAGTTGATTATCTTTGAGAGATTAGAAATGTTAAATCTAGCATTACTCAAAAAAATGGCTTGGAGACT
>NW_020631441.1:0-383 GCF_003573695.1 Papaver somniferum
AAGGAAAGATATTACCGTGTTGCATGAGCATGGGTTACCTCCCAAGAAGTGCTAAGTTTAAAGTCTTCAGCCAGACATTGGAAGAATTAGTCACCTCGTAGAACCATATAGCAGTAGCCGAAATAATTGTGGGTCATCTGGATAAAAAAGTGTTACCCACAAGAAGAGGAAACTGCAAAAGACCAAGAAGATACCGAATATACCCTTGCTTAAGACAACTACATCTAGTTGTGGTTCAGGTTCAGGATCTATAAAAGGGTCAAAATAAAAAGCTTTCATCGGTTGGATTTCCTCAAAGCTAAGATCCGGTTCAGGCATTAGAGTCTGGAAAAACTCAATTAAGAACTTAGAAGCACATAACAACAACCTGAATAATTGGGGAT
>NW_020631441.1:583-804 GCF_003573695.1 Papaver somniferum
AATAAAAAGCTTTCATCGGTTGGATTTCCTCAAAGCTAAGATCCGGTTCAGGCATTAGAGTCTGGAAAAACTCAATTAAGAACTTAGAAGCACATAACAACAACCTGAATAATTGGGGATCTTCTAAGTTAATTAGATTTGACTCACAAAGTTGACCATAAAAATGGTCATTCTTAAGAAAATGTGTCGACCATAATATCCTAAAGTAATTAGGTTTAGTC
>NW_020631442.1:0-771 GCF_003573695.1 Papaver somniferum
CAAATCCCTCTCGCTGAAGAAGATCAAGAACATACTGCTTTCTTCGCCCCTAGAGGTTTATATTATTACACGAAAATGCCATTTGGTTTGCGAAATGCGGGAGCGACATACCAAAGAATGGTAGAGAAGGTATTCGCAAAATGGATACACAAAACATTAGAAGTATACATGGATGACATGTTAGTAAAGAGTAAAGAAGCTAAAGACCATGTACAAGACCTGAGGGAGATTTTTGAACAAATGCGGTAGTATAACATTAAATTGAATCCTGAGAAGTGTACTATTGGGGTTGCATCGGGAAAAATTTTAGGCTACATTGTATCAAAGGAAGGAATACAGGTTGATCCAAAAAAAGTGCAAGCAGTTCGTCACATGCCAACACCAGCAACAATAAAAGATGTACAGAAGTTGAATGGGCTTCTAGCTTCGCTGGGGAGATTCATTTCGCGATCATCAGACAAATGCAAATATTTTTTCGATATACTCAAGAAGGGTGCGAAATTTAAATGGACTGATGAATGTGAAAAGGCTTTTCAAGGGATCAAAGAACATCTGATGAATACAACTATTTTACAAAAAGCAGAATCATGAGAAGAATTATTGATCTATCTTACGACGACATCGCATGCATTAAGTGTTGTGTTATTGCGAGTAGACGCAGGAGTGGAGAAACCCATTTATTACATTAGCAAAAATTTTAATACTGCCGAGAAGAATTACTCAAAGGTTGAGAAGTTAATCTTAGCATTAGTTTATGCATCATTTAAGCTC
>NW_020631443.1:0-145 GCF_003573695.1 Papaver somniferum
CACTACTACAATCACTTTTGATAAACCATCAAATTTTTGGCGCCGCCGACGCGGATTTGTGTTTAGTTAGCATTTTTTTTTTTTAGATTTTTTTTATTTTTTTTATTTTTGTTTTTCTTTACGTTTTTGGTTTTTTTTGTTTCCT
>NW_020631443.1:156-497 GCF_003573695.1 Papaver somniferum
GGTTTTTTTTGTTTCCTTGCAGATTTTTGAAGATTGGAGCGAAAGACAATTTTGCCAAAGCTTGTGGTGATTTACTTAAAGTTTGGGAGCGAAAAGCAAAGCTAAAGGAGCGAAAGAAGAAGATTTTCTTTATTTTGTAAAAGAGAGAAAAAAAAAAGAGAGACATTTTTTTTTTTGTATTTTTGTATTTTTTTTTTTTTAGACTTTCTTTTCTTTTGTATTTTTTTTATGGACTTTGGACATTAATTTTGGGACATTTTTATTTTTATTTTTATTTTTAAACCCTACGGAAGGGTACCCTTAAATATAAACTGTTTGCAGGGAAGGACGACGATTACAAT
>NW_020631443.1:697-1000 GCF_003573695.1 Papaver somniferum
GCTGAAATGTTTAGGATAGTCTTAATCAAAGCACTTTAGTTGTGATTAGAACATCCTTTAGGTTGTTAAAACACCTAAGTGGCTTCTCTGCGGGTAGTTGCAGTGTGAGAGCCCCAACTATCACAAGGTTTAGAATTATCTTAGTGCCTTTAGCCTCTTTTCTAACCCAACCCTTTGATGAGCAGCAGGCATAGAACCTCCACTGCCATCTAGTTAGTCAGCAAGCCTAGAAGCTGACTGATAACTAACAAGGGACAAGAGCAGTATTGAACTGAGATTGCCTTAGCATAGGTAAAATGGTGG
>NW_020631444.1:0-287 GCF_003573695.1 Papaver somniferum
TTAGGAACACGTGTCGAGAAATTAGGATAGAAGTAGCTTAGTTTGATACAACTGTTTTTAGGGAATAAGGTCCTCTCACTAGATCTTATCCTAACTAGTCATCCCTAAGGGCACTATTGTATCTTTACCCTTTATAAGGGAAAGAGAGAGATGTTTGTAGGGATGAGCTTCTCCTCCCTCCCACAACCTAGAGCTCAACAACAACTCCGATCCCATTTAATGGAGTTTGTATGTAACACCGAATTGTAACACCACCAATCTTAGTGGAACACCGTGGACGTAGGATT
>NW_020631444.1:487-662 GCF_003573695.1 Papaver somniferum
AACTCTTTTTAAGGTGCTTAATTATATATTTTTGTGTAATTCCAAGCAGGCGATTGATGCAGTATTCACTCTCCATCAAGACTTTATGCCAGAGAAGATTGACGTAGTTAAAGAACTTGAGGAAACCTTAAGTTGGACTGGAGTAAACCACATGGAGAAGAAAAGCAAAGACGGG
>NW_020631444.1:673-1000 GCF_003573695.1 Papaver somniferum
GAAACCTTAAGTTGGACTGGAGTAAACCACATGGAGAAGAAAAGCAAAGACGGGGAACTAGAGATGATTAGAAGAGCACATAGAGCTAATAAACACCGAACTATTTCAGAACGCCAAAGGCTGAAATTCCGAGCTTACTTTGTGTAGACAAAAAAATTGCTAAATTTTTGTTCTCAGAATCAAGTCTGTACTGTTGTTTGTTCTCAAAGTCAAGTATGTACTGTTGTTTGCATCAGTAAAAAGCATGGTCGATCTGATCATAGTTTAATTGTTGTCTACAAATTTCGGAATTTCTGGTTTCCACAAATCCAGACAGGATTTTTTTTT
>NW_020631445.1:0-510 GCF_003573695.1 Papaver somniferum
TTAGAATATTTATTTTATATCACTAGCATGACGCATCAAAAGCACTACGACCAAGCATACATCATCATACAATATCACAACCAATTAAGAAAAGTCATAAATCGATTAATAAAAAGTGCAAGTAGTCAAAAAAGAATTAATATAATTATCATATGCGTAAAGAACGGCTTCCTCCATCATCCCAGTGTTGGGGTTTAGCTACTCATATTAATCATGTTCTCAAAATACATAATTGATGCTCAAAATTTGATTAAAAGAGTGAAAAAGTATAAAACAGTGAATCTACGACCCACAAAAGGCGTCACAAATCAACGATAGAGTTGTACTGCTGTAAAACAACAATACTTAGCTGCTGCTGTTGATGCTGCGGAAAATAAGACTGCTCTGTGCAGTCTGTTCTTTGTGTTCTTCAAGGTCCTCTAATGGCAGCAGCAGCAGCAGGTGGGAATTGCTGTTAATCCTTCTTCTTCGCTCCTCTGCGTCCCAAACCTTCCCCAAACTCTTGATAAA
>NW_020631445.1:599-1000 GCF_003573695.1 Papaver somniferum
TTCTCTTCCAACCCAAGATGCTATTTATACACAACAGGAGGAAGAAATCATTCACAATAACTCGAGAATCATCCTCTTTACTCTGGAAAATATTTTCAATATTTTCTTCTCCTGCCAGTTCAGGAGAATCATTTTTACGCTGGAAAGTGCTTCAAAATATCTCCCCATCAATAATGTATAATCCACAATCAATGTCTTGCATTTACTGCATATATATTTCCCGGAATACAACCAAAAAATCCCCGTATCTCTTCCTATGTTTTATGAAAATATTATTTCCCGTTTTGAATCAAACAGCGTGTACATCCCATTTTGATTGATTCCAACACGCATGTTAACTCTGTTAATATCAATCAAATCTTTCCAAAAGATTCCATCCATTGAATCGATCTCCAACACGC
>NW_020631446.1:0-1000 GCF_003573695.1 Papaver somniferum
GATTGAAGGGTGGCCGTTGATCGTCGCACGCCTTCATTTTGGTAGCCGCATAGGGAAGGCCGGCATGGTATGGCGCGGCAAGGTGGTTGGCATGCCATTGGCACATGTGGCATGGCATGCCTTGGCGCGGTTTGGTGTGTCCAAAACTAGGGTTTTGGTCCAAAGGTTACCATGCGTTGTATGGATACCTTGGACGGCTAGGATTTGCATCTAGGATTGAAGGGTGGTCGTTGATCATCGCACGCCTTCGTTTTGGTAGCCGCATAGGGAAGGCCGTCATGGTATGGCGCGACAAGGTGGTTGGCATGCCATTGGTACATGTGGCATGGCATGCCTTGGAGAGGTTTGGCATGGCCAAAACTAGGGTTTTGGGACAAAGGTTACTATGCGTTGTTTGGCGACCTTGGACGGCTAGGATTTGCATCTAGGATTGAAGGGTGGTCGTTGATCGTCGCACACCTTCGTTTTGGTAGCCGCATAAGGAAGGCCGGCATGGTGGGTCCAAGACAAATGACGCGGACGGCTTGGCATAGTGGGGCCAAGGGTTTGGCACGGACGGCTTGGAATGGTGGGGCCAAGGCAAGGTGCGGTTTGCTTGGCATGGTGGGGCCAAGGGTTTGGCATGCCATTGGCGCATGGTTCGGCTAGCATGGTTGGGGCCAAGGAAAGGGCCGGTTGGCTTGGCGTGGTGGGGCCAAGGGTTTGGCATGCCACTGGCGCATGGTGCGGCTAGCATGGTTGGCATGCCTTTGCGCGATAGACGTGGATGGCATGGTTTGCCATTGGCACAGTGGTGCGGCTGGCATGCCTTGGTGCGGAGATGTGGCTTGCATGGTTTTCCATCGGCACAGTAGTGCGGCTGGCATGGTTGGCATGCCTTGGCGCGGAGATGTGGCTGGCATGGTTTGCTATTGGCACAGTGGTGCGGCTGGCATAGTCGACATGCCTTGTCCTGGGATGTGGCTAGCATGGTTTACCATTGGCACAGTGGTGCGGATGT
>NW_020631447.1:0-337 GCF_003573695.1 Papaver somniferum
ATTGATCATACAACTTGTAATCTAGGTTTTTCACCTCTTGTCTATTCTAAGGTTTTCTCTTCTGATATAAAACCATTCAAGAGTTGTTGATCATAAACCCTAGGTTTTGATAGATTTCAGTTTCCGATCGTATACCAACACTTGTTAGTCGAAATCGGAGACTAGAATGAAAAAATTCTTTTGAGGCATCTCGTAAAAATCCTTGAGAAGTTTTAAACAAGATATCTCTAGATTTATTCTAGTTGTTCTTGTGGTAGATTTATTAGGGTTTTCTTAACTTGGAAATTGATCTTTGGAATCACCCAAGTTTACTTACGGAAATCAGGTTCACGGACTC
>NW_020631447.1:348-700 GCF_003573695.1 Papaver somniferum
GAGGCATCTCGTAAAAATCCTTGAGAAGTTTTAAACAAGATATCTCTAGATTTATTCTAGTTGTTCTTGTGGTAGATTTATTAGGGTTTTCTTAACTTGGAAATTGATCTTTGGAATCACCCAAGTTTACTTAATGAATTCAGGTTCACGGACTCCTTGCGTGTACCCATACTGATTGTAAGTTAAAACCCTAATCTACAAGTTTGTTTTGATATTACTTTTACCTAGTAATTGTTTTTATCGAAATAAACACAAGATTTCCAAAACCTTGATTCACATCTAAAGGGAAATCAAACCGGTGTTTTGTGCAAACAAAATATCAAATCGTATCGATCGTTGTGGTGTATCTTCT
>NW_020631447.1:711-1000 GCF_003573695.1 Papaver somniferum
TAAACTGGTGTTTTGTGCAAACAAAATATCAAATCGTATCGATCGTTGTGGTGTATCTTCTAAAGAGAACTTTGGGTTCTGCTAGAAGATTTGTGTGAAGAGTTCCTAAAGCGAATCGGTATTCTGCTAGGAGTTATACAAGTGCTGAATAAGGTATTACATCTAGTCCGAATAGGTAGTAGGAATTTGGTGTAACAGATTATTATCAGTGTGTGTTTATTCTAGACTAGGTCCCGAGGTTTTTCTGCATTTGCGGTTTCCTCGTTAACAAAATTCTGGTGTCTATGTT
>NW_020631448.1:0-530 GCF_003573695.1 Papaver somniferum
GGAGTTTGTCCATACAGATTGCTAAGCGAAATATTGAGTGTGGTTGTTAGACCCCCGCTTTTTCACACAACACATCAACGCACAGCAAAAAAGTGCTTTTACAAAAACTGCAGCATTACCAAACTAAGCCTAAGACTACGGCCTCCACTGTTTTCCGTTCAGGAATTTTTTAAAAGTCATTCTTCTGGGATATTTTGGAATGCGAATAACGAGAAGCCCATTATTCAATGTATTGACATCTGATGGAATCTGAAATAAAAAGTCCATTATAATTAGGTCGTCGTTAACCCCATCATAAGTAGTACTACTCCTATATACAAAACCTAAACTAATCTTATCATCGAACAGATTAATAAAATGGCAATCCTTGATTTAGATTTAATCATCAAAGCTATGTGTGTCTATATCTTTTTCAAGCAGACTCACAGGAAGAAAAACAGAAAAGGAAATCAACAAAGTTATTATTTACCCGAAGATGTTTGTGAACACACAAACCACGAAGGGATCCGAATGCTCACAATCAATCATCA
>NW_020631448.1:541-811 GCF_003573695.1 Papaver somniferum
TGTGAACACACAAACCACGAAGGGATCCGAATGCTCACAATCAATCATCATCATCTAAAGAGATTTGTGATGATGATATCCTAGTGTTGATTCATTGGCTCAAAACCTTCGGGTTTATCATGGCCTCATCTAACAACTCCGTGCGAGGCATTTGCGCACGGGATATAAGTACAAGCAAAGAAAACAAAACGTATATAAGTAAAGATCCATGGGGCTAAATAAATATAAAGTGCTGAAATGTAAATAAGACCAAGGTTTACGTGGTTCAGC
>NW_020631449.1:0-481 GCF_003573695.1 Papaver somniferum
TAAGCTACATGAATGTCACCTTTTTGTCTGACATATGAAGTAGAGGCGGTGTTTCCAACTGAGTTCATCATACCTACAACTAAGAAAAAAGCATGGGAGAAGAATTTAAGTGCGGACCTAATTTTTGATGATCTAGAAGAAAATAAAGAAATTGCTTTGCAACATATGGGGAATTACTGTTAGAGCATAGCTCGGTCAACCTCGCATGTGTTTCTATCTCAAGCATGTTTGTCAATGTTGGTGATCAAAAGTATAAGTCTTGATTTCTAGCCTACATAGCTAAGTCTCGGACTAGGATAGAAAAGTGTAGTTGAGCTCAAGGACTTCATGGCAATTCATCATACACCGACGAATATCTATAAAAGGAATCGTGGAACTTCATCAACAAAAAGGTATGTGGAGACTTGAACTTATCTATCACTCAAAAGTCTATCTCTTCTATCTCCTACTTCTTATGAGACAAAAGTTGTATGCTATATAG
>NW_020631449.1:492-1495 GCF_003573695.1 Papaver somniferum
AGTTGCTCTGACGTGAATCGGTATGTGAATAACGGCTACATAGCGTCCTCTGAGAATATCTCAATGATTGAAATGAGAGTTTAGATTACATAACCATGTATTCCTTGAACCGAAGTTTTCGAACTTTGTTGATCAAGATAAATCGGGAGGATTGTGGAATTGGCTTGCCAAGTCCGCGAACTGTCGGAAGTTCTCGACCGAGAATTTCTGCTGGGATTTTCCAAAACTCGTTTGTGTGCTAAGTCAGCGAACTCAGTCCGCGAACTGGCGGAAGTTCTCATCTCGAGAATTTCTGCTGAGTTTGGAAAACTCAACTGATTTACTTAAGTCCGCGAACTTGTTTGTGAACTTAAGAGGTTATGATCTAAAGATGTGCTCTGAACATGAAACATTAAATTACTAAGGAATGTTTTATGCAAACCGTGGCTATAATGCTCATGAGCCGATTCAATCGAATCAAATCATATTTGTTTCAATTGTGTCTTGTGTAGTTACATAAGATCTCATAGCAATTGAAAAACTCTTTAACTAGTTCATTTGAGTCAATTGAACTAGTTATGGTGAAAAAGAACAAGGTTAATATGAAATGCTCATATGGTTAACCTTTTGGGTTACTATCTTGAACCAACATACACGTACACGTTTTGGCATGGTTTTCACGAACCCAGTAAACGTCTACCCGAGTGTGTGTGACAAGCTAAGTTTTCGATCTAACGGTTGAGAAATATTAGCTTGAATCTAAATCAGGTTTTCATCTAACGGTGAATAAGGATTGCTTTGTAACTAAGGCAAAACCCTGATTTGAAGGCTATATAAAGGAGACATCTAGCATTGTGCAAAACTAATCCCCACATGTCTGTGTGCTGCTAGTGCGCCCGCTAGATTCGATCTCCATTAACCTTTGATTTTCTTCTCTAAAATCAGGTTAACGACTTAAAGACTTCATTGGGATTGTGAAGCCAGACCGATACTACTTTATCGTAGTTGTGTGATCTGATCTTGC
>NW_020631449.1:1506-2000 GCF_003573695.1 Papaver somniferum
CATTAACCTTTGATTTTCTTCTCTAAAATCAGGTTAACGACTTAAAGACTTCATTGGGATTGTGAAGCCAGACCGATACTACTTTATCGTAGTTGTGTGATCTTATCTTGCATCTTCTATCGTATGAGTACAATAGATTGATTGACTTGAGATCGTGAGAGTTCTCCGATAGGAAAGATAAAGAAGTCAAAAACATCTTCATCTCACTGTTTGTGATTCCTCGATAATCCGCTTGTGTAGTCAGGAAGGATTGTAGAGAGGTGATTGATTAATCTAGGATGTTCTTCGGGAATATAAGACCGGATTATCAATTGGTTCATGTTACCTTGATTTTATATCTAAAGACGGAACAAAACCTAGGGTTTATCTGTGGGAGACAGATTTATCCTCTTGTAGACTTTTCTGTGTGAGACAGATCTATTTATTATCAATTTTGTGATTTTGGGTTACAACAACTCTTGGTTGTGGGTGAGATCAGCTAAGGGAATCAAGTG
>NW_020631450.1:0-451 GCF_003573695.1 Papaver somniferum
TATTCGGACCCACATTTTGGATAAGGGGTACCCTAATGATAAGGGGAATCCACCGCTATTTGCACCCTAAAGCTACTATTTCCACCCCACGCCTAAGTGCACCCCTACTCTGGTTAGGGGGCGCACCTTCTTTCTTCTTCGTTCAAACAAGAAACATGCGGGAAAATTTGGTTTTGTAAACTGCAAACACCCGATTTTCATCATTTTATCCATTTCATCTTTGTAAACACCGTTTGAGCAATAATAATGATTTTTGAGCGTGTTTCCAACATGATGATGAGCTAATTCTCTCACAACCAAGGCAATGAGGAAGCTATTTACGCATGAATAATTGGTAACTATTTTATTTTCTCTAATTTATAATATATAATTCACTCAATCACTGCTTTTGCAGAGTTTTTAATTGTTTGCATAATTTTCTTCATTAGTTGTTATTCAATAAGATAGGTTA
>NW_020631450.1:462-1000 GCF_003573695.1 Papaver somniferum
ATATAATTCACTCAATCACTGCTTTTGCAGAGTTTTTAATTGTTTGCATAATTTTCTTCATTAGTTGTTATTCAATAAGATAGGTTATACTTTGTTTAGATAATCTATGCTTAGGGGATACAATTAATAATTTTCCTGATTATTTGTGAGTTAAGAAAATAAGGGGCTTAAAGATAATTAGAGTTTTGGGTTATTTACCATCATTCATTCATGTGTAATAGTAGAATCGGTGTCTTGGTTATTTTCCCATAACTTGAAATCAATTTTGAGTTAAGTTTTCTTTATTTTTAAGTTTTATTAAGTCTAGAATCTTTTTATTTCACAAGCCTCAACGAACTTATTACTACAACAACTTTGAGATAACATCACATACTTCCCTTAATACCCCGGAATTATAGTGGAATTTTCGCAATATGTTTAATTTTTTATCCAACTGAATTATTTTATCTTGTTTATTCTCGAGGTTTTTATTTTATTTCTATATATGAGGAAATATGTTAAAAAGTTTACATGTTACAACCTCATACATACCAGCTTA
>NW_020631451.1:0-204 GCF_003573695.1 Papaver somniferum
GACAATTGAAGAAGAAATTGAAAGACATAATGCTGAACAAGCACGTTTAATCTGCGAACGTGAAAAGTTGAGAGCGGAAATGGAAGAGCAAGAGCTTCAGGAGACAATTCGCCAGAACAATCATGACAACCGAGAAAGAAGGCGTATACAAAACTGGAATAATGATAATCTCAATGAGGAGTATGATAGAGTGAAGAGAACGGC
>NW_020631451.1:215-391 GCF_003573695.1 Papaver somniferum
AAATATACCAACACCGTGGAACATGGGAACGGAACCACCTCCAAATCACAGAAGTCATGAATTTTGTTTTTATCATCATTTTCATGGGCATACCACAAACGATTGCAGAAATATAAAGAGGATTATTTTGAGAATGATAGATCAAGGGAAATTAAACGACTTTCTGTTAGGGCATC
>NW_020631451.1:402-780 GCF_003573695.1 Papaver somniferum
GAATTGAGTTGATAAGAAATGAACAAAATTATGGAGGGGAAAATGAACGACATCATCACTTGCGAATTCAAGATAGGGATGAAGAAGAGAATCGCAGAAGAAGACGAGATGAGGATAATGAAAAAGAGATACAAAATTTCGCAAGAGAAGATAAACGTGAACGCAAAAGAAGAGAAGCAAAATTAAAGAGACCAATGGGTCAAGATTCAGGGATAAATCAACAAATCTTGAAAGAATTAGAAGAAATGAGAGGAATGCTAAATAACAGAGGAGAAATAGGTAGAAGACAATTGGATGAAGCAATAGAAGAAGCTGCGAAAACTCCATTTACCAGAGAAGTACAATTTGGAGGAATACCACCGAAATGCAATTTACCCG
>NW_020631451.1:791-1000 GCF_003573695.1 Papaver somniferum
AACATCACAAAGTGAATACAATGAAAAAGAAAGAAACATTCTTCATAGAAGTGGGTGCAAAAGCAAAAAATCTATTCTGTCACTCTATCGTACATTCATATAAGACAATTGAAGACTTTCATAATAATTTTTTAAGTCGAGTGTTCGCAAGAGATAATAATGGAAAAGAAATTATGAATATTGCGAAAATTTCGCAACTAGAGGAATGG
>NW_020631452.1:0-487 GCF_003573695.1 Papaver somniferum
TAAAGTCATAAGAGAAAATTTCTTACCTCATCTGCATATGAGCGAAGAGCCAACAAAGTACTAGATTTCCCAGTCCTGTTATAACTATCTTTTAGTTTTTGGATCTGCGGAATGTCGCAAGAGTTAGCGAACATAATAGTAAAAATAAATAAAGAAGTATAAAATGAGTTAAAGGGGAGAATTATACCTCCTTATCCTTTTCGGGCCAGGAGAAAACTCAAGGTTGATATGCTGCGAGATTCGCAGGAAGAACGTTTGATCCAGCAATGTAAGGACCCTTTAGCATTAAAGGAAACACGCACCATTTGTCATCTTTGGATTGGCTAGGAGTTGTGTTTTGACCAGAATGCCAGTCAATATCTTGCATAAGAATTTTAGATTCATCAATGTTATCCTTTCTTCTTAATCGAATACCTCAGCGAGTATTATCTTTCTTCATGGAGATACGTTCGTAATTTTCAAAGAAATTCGCCACTGTATACTTCTC
>NW_020631452.1:498-1000 GCF_003573695.1 Papaver somniferum
CGAGTATTCTCTTTCTTCATGGAGATAAGTTCGTAATTTTCAAAGAAATTCGCC
Source organism: Papaver somniferum (assembly GCF_003573695.1). Lineage (NCBI taxonomy): Eukaryota > Viridiplantae > Streptophyta > Magnoliopsida > Ranunculales > Papaveraceae > Papaver > Papaver somniferum. The sequence goes on from NW_020631452.1 coordinate 553, forward strand.
ACTGTATACTTCTCAGCAACTATTTCTAGGTTTGCGAATTTTGGATCCCTAAGTTCACTGGAGTAAAGAGATCCTCTACCAGCACCACGATTAGCGAATTCTAGCAGTAGACGGATACAATCTCCACTTAATTGGAAAATGGCTCGCGAAAATCCCGGATGAGCGAGAATATAAAATAAAGGGATGTCTGGGTTTTAAAGAGGAAGAGGGAGACCTGCGAAAATTTGACCTAGCGAAATTATGATTCATTGATCATCACAATTTTGATTGGAGAAAAGCTTGACAGAAAGAATTGATTTGGCATTCACATCAGGAATGGGGGAGAGTGTAGGACCTTTATTAGCAAGATCTTTTTGGAAATCTTGAAGATTCTTCTCATATCTATGACCACTTGGAGCCATGATTGAATAAAGGGTATGGGAATGTATGGAAAGTAAAAGAATTGAAG
>NW_020631453.1:0-1215 GCF_003573695.1 Papaver somniferum
CCTTTTTCAGGCCCTGAACGTTCTCAAAACTTAAAAATCTTCTTTTCTAAATCTTGGAAATTTTCCGGGCTTGAATATGCATATGCAGATCATGAAAATCCGACTCCAGATAAGGGTTTTACGGCGTTTTTGCTAAAAAACTGAGTTCTGAATTTTCTGACGACGAATTTCGACTAAGTTTTTCGTGTATACACATGGATTCTCATTCATTCATTCACAAATAAGCACTTTGAAACTTCTATGAAGAGGATTCAAGACATGTACTTACTTGGGGAGTCTCCGAAGTGTTCAAGGGATTGGGATTATCCATGTTAACGACAAAGGGCTCATTACTTCTATTCGGCTCCGATTATTTGGAAGTGCCTTCGTCTCTATTCTCAGAGGATGGTCGAGCATCATCACTCTCCGTATCATCGATACTTGATGGAGTAAAATTCTGCAACAGAATAACAACATTGGTTTCATGATCCTAATAATGTGGGCGAGAAAAAGTCACAACACAAGGAGAATACCTAGAACTCACCAAAGAACCAACTGGGGACTTTACGGTATTAGGTAACAGCTTATAACTTTTGTTCCTTCCTTCTCCACCATGAACAATCGCTTCAGTTTCTGAGAAATCTACACGGATTTGAGGTCTTACATTACGACCGTCCTGTGGTAAAATTCAGTAACATAATTAGAATACAGTTCTCATAACTTCATGAAGATTATTCGAATAAACATACCTGAGAAGACCCTGGAGAAAATTTTCGTTTATCACCAGAGAGATACTTCAATCTTGGTCGTCCAGAAATCATCTCAGTAGAAGGAGGATCCTTCACTGGAGGCTGACCAGCCATCACGTAATCATGCAATCGCTGAAGTTGTTGATCCCAAAAGTCTATATAACCTGGAGTTACATATGCAAATCTCTCGGAGCAAGGGAACTAGTAATTACTTCCTTCCACATGAGTATGGTCTAAATGGGTTCTAAGCTGTTCAACTGATGGCTTCCTCCTTAGAAAAGTTGGAATACATTGATCCATACCCATTTGTCGAGATTCTCTGTCAATGTTATATTCCTCCACTGAGAGTCCTCCGTATATAGCCGATATCAAATGACCAGGGGTGCAACTCAAAATGAAATATCTTTCGCCATCACTCAGATTTGCACCAGACATCAGCATCACACTCTCTCTAGTATTGAAAGTTGTTGGATGGGAAACATAAGCA
>NW_020631454.1:0-396 GCF_003573695.1 Papaver somniferum
TTTTCTTTTCAGTCATTGCTAGTGTAACTTAGTGTAACTTCCTTTTGTATCTCTAGCTGTAATTTTTGATTTTTAGTTTCTGCACTTTGTGACTTAGTGTAACTTCTGCCATTTGCATATTAGTACCACCTACCATATCACATAGTTTTCATAGTTTAATTTATTTTGTAGCATACTACTGCAACTGTGTAGTTCTGCATCATTTGCATACTACTTGTATATATGTGTTAGCTGTATTGTTAGTTGTAGTTTTAGCTTTTCAGTCAATTGCATCATTGTTTTATCTCACATTTAGTTTAAGTCACCTGCATCATAAGTCATGTGAGTATCTTTAGCATATCTGTTAATTTTTCTTATGTTTTCTTTCATCTTGCATCTCATGCTGTAGATTTTAGT
>NW_020631454.1:488-945 GCF_003573695.1 Papaver somniferum
TTTTCTGTTGGGCTTGTAATCTTAATTACTTGTGGGCTTGTTTGTTTAATTGCTTGTGGGCTTGTGATGTTAGACTGATTTGGGCATGTAGTTTTAAATTAGAAAAACTGAACTTTTGAAAGCCCAACTGGGCCTCCGACCAAACAAGCAACAGTTAGGCTATTTCAAAAGATACATTGGGCTTCAGTTTGCATACACATTATAGGCTTAGTTCACCTTCCCTTGACAAAGCAATTTCTCCCACCAATGTGGGCTTGTTCCTAATTTCAAAAACCAAAATTGCTCCCAAATTAAACCAAATTTTTATCATCTCCCTTGGGCCTTACTTTTTTGTGATTTGTGTGATTATTTCATAAAACAAAGACATGTCTGGATTTTGGTCTGCCTCTGGGAATAAATCTATTAGAGATGCTTACGGGCAAGATTCACCTTATGAGCCTCCCACAGACCATGATGT
>NW_020631454.1:956-1169 GCF_003573695.1 Papaver somniferum
CATGCTTACGGGCAAGATTCACCTTATGAGCCTCCCACAGACCATGATGTCAATAGTTATAGGGATTATAATTATGGACCTTTTCAAGGTCTTGAGCCTCAATATGCAAACCCGTATAACTATTCACCCATGTATCAACCTAGCCAACCTAATATGCATGTTTGTACCTTTTGTGGTGGTTTAGACCACCCTGATGAATATTGCTATGTTTTG
>NW_020631454.1:1369-1606 GCF_003573695.1 Papaver somniferum
CCTGTGATCAGTTGTGCTGTAGAAAGACAGCTGATGCTAGGGGTATGCTAGTAAAATTAGTTGATAAATCATCCATTACAATCTTCCCTGAGATGAAACAAGAACATGATTGATTAGGATCGGTCTTAGTTTAGGATCAAGAAGTAGATTCAAAGACCCTAGTACCTTCATTCTTTACTTCACTGCCTTTGGCTCATTGCCATTGTAACTGTCACTATCTCACTGCCACTTAGTTAC
>NW_020631455.1:0-573 GCF_003573695.1 Papaver somniferum
AAAGTGTCCATACTCATGTGCCAACGTTCTTTTATCAACCACAATAGGAGATCCTAGAGTTTTCCCCATTGCAAGTAACGTTTTTTCAATCCAGAATTCCATTGGAAGCCCAGGAAACTTGACCCAAGCTGTGGAACGTGAAGATCTTTGTTTGTCAGCATTAAAACTAGGAAACGATTCCATGAGATTTAGTTTCTGTTGAGCAACAACCCACTGTTCAGCCTGTAAAATCTTCACTTTATCCTCCTACGACAATAACTTGATGATGAAGAAACCTTTATTCAACGGAACAAAGCGAACCCGGCCTTCACCCAGCTGCCATTGAAGTTCTAGGGTTTTTTCACGTCAGAAAAGTTAATTTCTTTGAAGTCTAACCTTCCAATAAGACTAAACTTCCATAAAGCACATCCTTCCAGATATAACTCATTAGGAATCTCAATAGAAGGTTTTCCATCTTTCAAAGTAGGGTTTGGCAGAGAAGAAAGATCCACGGAGGTTTTAGGAAGCTCTTTCCTACCCTTGAGTCTATCTGCATATGTTAAAATCTTAGAAGGTGCAACTATATGATTTGGA
>NW_020631455.1:584-1000 GCF_003573695.1 Papaver somniferum
ATCTTTCCTACCCTTGAGTCTATATGCATATGTTAAAATCTTAGAAGGTGCAACTATATGATTTGGATCAACAGGATCTCCCATTGAATCACCAAAAGATGATCCAAGATGAAGCACGTACAAAAAAGTTTGAAAAAATCTCCAAAATCGCCAGAGCAAAGAGGAGAGAGGAAAGAAAAAGATGAGTTGGCTTTCCCAATTCGGCTCAAGGGTCATATGAACAATAGTGTTGATGATGTTGTTCTTCTGAACTATTTTAGAGTTCAGCACCGTAGTGTGAAGTTGCATCATCCTGTGGCTTGTTTTTGGTTACCGCCTGATTTTTTTTTTTTTGCTAGGTCAAAATGGTTTTATTAAAGCAAAAAAACGTAATTACAAGAATTACAAAATTGGAGGCTCTAGGCCTCCCCACCCCC
>NW_020631456.1:0-410 GCF_003573695.1 Papaver somniferum
TGTTGAATTTAATATACGTTAACTCAAAAAAGTCTACACACTTCGTTATAAGTCAGAAATTGATTTCTGAGACTAAATTGTAAACTAGATAAACTCATCTTTAACAAAAAAAGTTTAAAAATGTATTATAATTACAATTAATATGTTCTAAGGAAATACGTATAGTAAAAATTGCATTTCTATGTACGTTGATTCAAGAAAATATGAAGGAAGTCAAATTTCACAATTTTTTTTTTTGCAAGGTCAAAATGGTTTATTAAGAAAAAAAAACGTAATTACAAGAATTACACAATAGAAGAAGGATGAAAGACCATGCAGAACTAATCCAAATCCTAACAAATTCCATCTATCTTGAATCAAATAGAAAGACAAAGCCAACACAAAAAGAAAGAGTTCATAAAAATGTTGAA
>NW_020631456.1:523-1942 GCF_003573695.1 Papaver somniferum
AAAACGTTGAATTTTATATAGGATAACTCAAAAAAGTCTACACATTTCGTTATAAGTGGGAAATTGATTTCTGAGACAAAATTGTAAACTAGATAAACTCATCTTTAACAAAAAAAAGTTTGAAAATTGTATTGTAATTACAATTAATATGTTCTTAGGCAATACGTCTAGTAAAAATTGCATTTCTATGTACGTTGATTCAAGAAAATACGAAGGAAGTCAAATTTCACAATTTTTTTTTTTGCTAGGTCAAAATGGTTTATTAAGCAAAAAAAACGTAATTACAAGAATTACACAATAGAAGAAGGATGAAAGACCATGCAGAACTAATCCAAATCCTAACAAATTCCATCTATCTTGAATCAAATAGAAAGACAAAGCCAACACAAAAAGAAAGAGTTCATAAAAATGTTGAATTTTATATAGGTTAACTCAAATAATTCTACACATTTCGTTATAAGTGGGAAATTGATTTCTGAGACTAAATTGTAAACTAGATAAACTCATCTTTAACAAAAAAAAGTTTAAGAAATGTATTGTAATTACAATTAATATGTTCTAAGGCAATACGTATAGTAGAAATTGCATTTCTATGTACGTTGATTCAAGAAAATATGAAGGAAGTCAAATTTCACAATACTTTTTTTTTGCTAGGTCAAAATGGTTTATTAAGCAAAAAAAACATAATTACAAGAATTACACAATATAAGAAGGATGAAAGACCATGCAGAACTAATCCAAATCCTAACAAATTCCATCTATCTTGAATAAAATAGAAAGACAAAGTCAACACAAAAAGAAAGAGTTCATAAAAATGTTGACTTTTATATAGGTTAACTCAAAAAAGTCTACACATTTCGTTATAAGTGGGAAATTGATTTCTGAGACTAAATTGTAAACTAGATAAACTCATCTTTAACAGAAAAAGTTTGAAAAATGTATTGTAATTACAATTAATATGTTCTAAGGCAATACGTCTAGTAAAATGCTAGGTCAAAATGGTTTATTAAGCAAAAAAAACGTAATTACAAGAATTACACAATAGAAGAAGGTTGAAAGACCATGCAGAACTAATCCAAATCCTAACAAATTCCATCTATCTTGAATCAAATAGAAAGACAAAGCCAACACAAAAATAAAGAGTTCATAAAAATGTTGACTTTTATATAGGTTAACTCAAAAAAGTCTACACATTTCGTTATAAGTGGGAAATTGATTTCTGAGACTAAATTGTAAACTAGATAAACTCATCTTTAACAGAAAAAGTTTGAAAAATGTATTGTAATTACAATTAATATGTTCTAAGGAAATACGTATAGTAGAAATTGCATTTCTATGTACGTTGATTCAAGAAAATATGAAGGAAGTCAAATTTCACAATACTTTTTTTTTGCTAGGTCAAAATGGTTTATTAAGCAA
>NW_020631457.1:0-425 GCF_003573695.1 Papaver somniferum
ATGTCTCCTTGCATAATATGGATTCCAAACATTCATGATCTGTATGTGAATGAGTCGAATTACTTATCCCTCGGTCTATTAGTGAACTATCTCTCTAGGGATTGTGAAAGATGCTCCACTAGAAATATCCTTGTTATTGCTTCGACTCATGTTCCCCAAAAAGTGGATCCCGCTCTAATAGCTCTGAATAAATTAAATACATGCATTAAGATACGGAGGCTTCTTATTCCACAACAACGAAAGCACTTTTTCACTCTTTCATATACTAGGGGATTTCACTTGGAAAATAAAATGTTCCATACTAATGGATTCGGGGCCATAACCATGGGCTCCAATGCACGAGATCTTGTAGCACTTACCAATGAGGCCCTATCCATTAGTATTACACAGAAGAAATCCATTCTAGACACTAATACAATTAGATC
>NW_020631457.1:436-1000 GCF_003573695.1 Papaver somniferum
CATCTTGTAGCACTTACCAATGATGCCATATCCATTAGTATTACACAGAAGAAATCCATTCTAGACACTAATACAATTAGATCCGCTCTTCATAGACAAACTTGGGATTTGCGATCCCATGTAAGATCGGTTCAGGATCATGGGATCCATTTCTATCAGATAGGAAGGGTTGTGGCACAAAATATACTTCTAAGTAATTTCCTCATAGATCCTATATCTATCTATATGAAGAAGAAATCATGTAAGGAAGGGGATTCTTTTTTGTACAAATGGTACTTCGATCTTGGAACGAGCATGAAGAAATTAACGATACTTCTTTATCTTTTGAGTTGTTCTGCCGGATCGGTCGCTCAAGATCTTTGGTCTCTACCCGGACCCGATGAAAAAAATTGGATCACTTCTTATGGATTCGTAGAGAATGATTCTGATCTAGTTCATGGCCTATTATAAGTAGAAGGCGCTCTGGTGGGATCCTCACGGACAAAAAAAGATTGCAGTCAGTTTGATAATGATACAGTGACATTGGTTCTTCAGTCCGAACCAAGAAATCCCTTAGAAATGATG
>NW_020631458.1:0-431 GCF_003573695.1 Papaver somniferum
TATGTCTCGGTAGGACATGTATTTCTATTACTACGAAATTCATAAATGAAGTAGTTAAAATGGTGGGGTTACCATTCTCCATTTTTGTAGTGACGAATCTTGTATGTGTTCCTAAGAAAAGGATTTTTTCCATTTTTCGAGGTCTCAACGGGGTGTGAAAACACATAGGAACTCTTGAATGGAAATTGAAAAGAGATGTATCCCCAGTTCCTTCGGAAACGATAAGATCTTTGGCGCAAGAACGCAAGAAGAAGGGGTTGATCCCTATTCCCTATCATCTTGGCTTGGTTCTGCTTCCTCTCTTTTTTTCACAATACCGAGTCGGGCTCTTCTCCTACCCGTTATGGCTCGAATCCGTAGTCAATCCTATTTCCGATAGGAGCAGTTGACAATTGAATCCAATTTTCCCATTATTTTCGTATCCGTAATTG
>NW_020631459.1:0-374 GCF_003573695.1 Papaver somniferum
ACAATAGAAGAAGGATGAAAGACCATGCAGAACTAATCCAAATCCTAACAAATTTCATCTATCTTGAATCAAATAGAAAGACAAAGCCAACACAAAAAGAAAGAGTTCATAAAAATGTTGAATTTTATATACGTTAACTCAAAAAAGTCTACAAACTTCGTTATAAGTCGGAAATTGATTTCTGAGACTAAATTGTAAACTGGATAAACTCAAATTTAACAGAAAAAGTTTGAAAAATGTATTGTAATCACAATTAATATGTTCTAAGACAATACGTCTAGTAAAAATTGCATTTCTATGTACGTTGATTCAAGAAAATATGAAGGAAGTCAAATTTCACAATAGAAGAAAGATGAAAGACCATGCAGAACTAA
>NW_020631459.1:574-913 GCF_003573695.1 Papaver somniferum
CTAACTCAAAAATTCTACACACTTCGTTATAAGTCGGAAATTGATTTCTGAGACTAAATTGTAAACTAGATAAACTCATCTTTAACAGAAAAAGTTTGAAAAATGTATTGTAATTACAATTAATATGTTCTAAGGCAATACGTCTAGTAAAAATTGCATTTCTATGTACGTTGATTCAAGAAAATATGAAGGAAGTCAAATTTCACAATAGAAGAAGGATGAAAGACCATGCAGAACTAATCCAAATCCTAACAAATTTCATCTATCTTGAATCAAATAGAAAGACAAAGCCAACACAAAAAGAAAGAGTTCATAAAAATGTTGAATTTTATATACGTT
>NW_020631460.1:0-414 GCF_003573695.1 Papaver somniferum
GCATAGAGGGGGAGGTCATAAGCGTCTATACCGTAAAATAGATTTTCGACGAAATGAAAAAAGACATATCTGGTAGAATCGTAACCATAGAATACGACCCCAACCGAAATGCATACATTTGTCTCATACACTGTGGGGATGGTGAGAAGAGATATATTTTACATCCCAGAGGGTCTATAATTGGAGATACAATTGTTTCTGGTACAGAAGTTCCTATCTCAATGGGAAATGCCCTACCTTTGAGTGCGGTTTGAACCATTGATTTACGTAATTGGAAGTAACCAATTAGGTTTACGACGAAACCTAGAAATCAATCACTGATCCAATTTGAGTACCTCTACGGGATAGACCTCAACAGAAAACTGAAGAGTAACGGCAGCAAGTGATTGAGTTCAGTAGTTCCTCATATAAAAT
>NW_020631461.1:0-327 GCF_003573695.1 Papaver somniferum
CTTTTAGAAGTCATAAATCCATGTGACAAGTGACCTCCATGAGGAAGATCCAGACCCTGTGCCAGTTACATGAACAAATTAATGCAGCCCCATATTTTGAAAGGAGAGTTGATTACATCCCTTATGGGTTCAAAACTGATTTCAAAAAATTGGAGAGAAAGAGAAAGAGGCCTCAACTTACCATAATATGGTCATGTGGGTTGAGAAGTGCAGTGTAAACTTCAAAGTTAGCAGGAGAACCAGACAGAGGTTGGACATTAACTCCCCATTTCTTTGGGTCTAAGTGAAATGCATCCAAAGCCCTTTGTTGACAAAGTGTCTCTAGCT
>NW_020631461.1:338-1000 GCF_003573695.1 Papaver somniferum
GGGTCTAAGTGAAATGCATCCAAAGCCCTTTGTTGACAATGTGTCTCTAGCTCATCAATGTAATCATTGCCACCGTAGTACCTACATTGCATAATGAAATGATCAAATGCATTTCAATACAAATACAGGGAAAAAAATACAACATTAAGCACCATCTTCACCTTTTACCATGAAGCCCTTCTGAATACTTGTTTGTGAGACAAGAACCCACAGCTTCCATCACTGCACGAGATGTAAAATTCTCTGAAGCAATGAGCTCCAAGCTGTTAAACTGACGATTCTTCTCACTATCAATTATTGAACGTACTTCAGGGTCTGCCTAACTTGAGAAGGTAATCTATCCGCAGTAGTAGTACCCAACTTGGGAAAAAAAGTTGAAGAACCTTTAGTAAAAAGATTGGGTTGTTGTACAGCAGCACCCATTATTGCATCTCCCCTGTATGCATGCATCTTCTTCACTTCTCCTTAAACATAACAAGGAGCACTTCCTATCAGTATGCGATATATGTACTGAAGATTCATGAACTACAAATCAACAGTATGACAACAACATGTGACAAATCTATGAAAAATAAGAGAATCGAAAGACATATTACAGTATTTCACATAAGTACTGAAGGGTAAGACTAAAAAAGGAGCAAAAACACAGCAAATAGCACTTC
>NW_020631462.1:0-1000 GCF_003573695.1 Papaver somniferum
GCCACTTGCAAGTGGCGCTGGCTTATGGCATGACAACACCTTCTTTCGTTGTTGCTCCTACTTTGTGTCTCCTTTATGCTTTGCTTTCTGATTTTGGGTAGGACTTTGCACCTACTAATCCATGGCGGATCAATTGCTTAGTATGTGATTGCTTCTACATGCACCAGTCTAGATAAATTTCATGTGAACATATTGAGTTGCTCAATAAATGCGCCAGTGGAGAGGTTGAACACTCATCACTTTTACATGGCTCCGTTTCTTTGCATAGTGACGACACATTAAATGTGAGGTTTTACAATTTTAACCCTGAACTAAATACCACCATCAACATTAAGTCCCCTGCTTAGCACGTAACAGTAGAATTTTTGCGGGGGTAAGCATGAGATGGTGATAGATGAGGATAAAAATTGAAAGGGAAGACATTAAGAGATTGCCAGGAAAATTCGAATAACCTTTGCCAGGAGGCATGAGTAGTTTATGATCCTTGTGTTGGCATACTTCTGGCTTGGCCACAGGGTGTTGATGCCATGGAGTGTTGGCGCATTGATATTTAATACAAAGATGAGTGTTGAGGTGGTGAAGCCGTCAGCACTATGACAACAGTAGTGAGTGTTGAGGAGTTTAAATGTCTCAACATTAAGAGGAAAGATGTTTCGAGGCAGTACGCCTAACAACACAATGGCGAGTTGATCGTGGTCGTATGCGTCAAAAATAAATTACACTTTCTTACTACTCAAAATATAAATATAGCAAGGGCAAGAAAGGATCTTTCCCACAGAGAGGACTAAGGTTGTCAAATTGTTTCGGTTTCCTATAAATACCAATGAGGGGTTTCCTGATTTTTATATACTAAAATAAAATAAAAACAAAACAAAGAAATAAACAAGCAAATCAAATAGAGCAAATATTGGTTAAGGATTCATCTTCATTCACAAAATTAAGTTTAACTCCCTAAAAGCTTTAAGATTTATGGAATAAGACTAATCAAAGCAATCGAACG
>NW_020631463.1:0-452 GCF_003573695.1 Papaver somniferum
TTAAGGCGCGACCAAACTAGAGCCAAAGGTTTCCATGCGTTAGCTGGTAACCTTGGACGGCTAAGATCTGCATCTTATATGAAAAAGTGGTCGTTCATTGTTGTAGGCCTTCGTTTTGGTAGCCGCATAGGGAAGGACGGCATTGTATGGCGCGGAAAGGTGGTTGGCATGCCATTGGCACATGTAGCATGGCCAAAACTAGGGTTTTGGGCCAAAGGTTACCATGTGTTGTTTGGCGACCTTGGACGACTAGGATTTTCATCTAGGATGGAAGGGTGTTCGTTGATCGTCGCACGCCTTCGTTTTGGTAGCCGCATGGGGAAGGCCAGCATGGTATGGCGCGGCAAGGTGGTTGGCATGCCATTGGCACATGTGGCATGGCATGGCTTGGCGTGGCCAAAACTAGGGTTTTGGGCCAAAGGTTACCATGCATTGTTTGGCGACCTTGGACG
>NW_020631463.1:611-1000 GCF_003573695.1 Papaver somniferum
TGGCGCGGCAAGGTGGTTGGCATGCCATTGGCACATGTGACATGGCATGCCTTGGCGCTGTTTGGCGTGGCCAAAACTAGGGTTTTGGGCCAATGATTACCATGCGTTGTTCGGCGACCTTGGACGGCTAGGATTTGCATCCAGGATGGAAGGGTGGTCGTTGATCGTCGCACGCCTTCGTTTTGGTAGCCGCATGGGGAAGGACGGCATGGTGTGGCGCGGCAAGGTGGTTGGCATGCCATTTGCACATGTGCCATGACATGCCTTGGCGCGGTTTGGCGTGGTCAAAACTAAGGTTTTGGGCCAAAGGTTACCATGCGTTGTTTGGCGACCTTGGACGGCTAGGATTTGCATCTAGGATGGAACGGTGGCCGTTGATCGTCGTACGC
>NW_020631464.1:0-1366 GCF_003573695.1 Papaver somniferum
ACTTATAAGGTCTTAAACGTGTTTTCCTGCTCTGATACCAGTTGAAAAAGCGGTGGTCTAATAACCATACCCAATATTTCGTTTTGGCAATCTGTATGGACTAACTCCAATATACTTTTAAGAGAATCAACTAGACAGTCAGACTCAATGAAGGAAAATATATCCAAGAGTTATATCTCCGTTTCTCAATGTAATCAGCAAATCAAACAGATAGAAATCCGCGAGCCTGATTATTATGAGAAACAACTTGAACGGTACCAAATACCAATGTTCAAGTACCAATCAATTTATATCAACAACTAAAGGTTGAATTATCTAATTGATTGAACTATGCACAACCTATGATATTTCAATTATATAAACAAATATAATGCAAAAAAGAAATAACACAGACACCAGAAATTTTGTTAACGAGGAAATCGCAAATGCAGAAAAACCCCAGGACCTAATCCAGATTTGAACACCACACTGTATTAAGCCGTTACAGACTCTGGCCTACTACAAGTTAACTTCGGACTGGAATGCAGTTGAACCCTAACCAATGTCACATTGATTAAGGTGTAGGCGCATTCCTTACGCCTCTGAATCCCAGCAGGACTCTACGCACTTGATTCCCTTAGATGATCTAGCCCACAACTAAGAGTTGCTACGACCCAAAGTCGAAGACTTGATAAACAAATCTGTCTCACACAGAAAAGTCTATTGAATACATAAATCTGTCTCCCACAGAAATACCTACGAGTTTTTGTTTCGTCTTTTGATAAATCAAGGTGAACATGAACCAATTGACATAGCAGACTTATATTCCCGAAAAAAAATCTAGTAATATCAATCACCTCATAATGATCTTAACCGTATGGAAGCGGAACAAGATATTGTGGAATCACAAACGATGGGACGAAGATGTTTGTGACTACTTTTTATCTTACATATCGGAGATTGAATCTCGAGCAAATCTTAGAGAAGATAGTACTCAATAAGATAGAACAAAGTAAGATCAGAACACGCAACTACAGATAAAATAGTTGGGTCTGGCTTCAGAATCCCAATGAAGTCTTTAAGTCGTAAACCTATAATGGTTTTAGAAAAACCTAGGTTAAAGGAGAATCGACTCTAGTCGCAACTAGTATCACACAGGAGGCGTGGGGATTAGGGTTCCCAGTTGCTAGAGTTCTCCCTTATATAGTCTTCAAATGAGGGTTTGCAATCAATGTTACCTTGGTAACAAAACATTCAATATTCACCGTTAGATGAAAACAATATTAAATTCAAGCTAATATCTTTCAACCGTTAGATTGTTACATGCAAATGAAATGTGCCTTCATTAAGATATGGGTAACCGTACCTAAACGTATACACTTGGTTG
>NW_020631465.1:0-352 GCF_003573695.1 Papaver somniferum
CAGAGGTTAAAATCAAACGATCCGCCCAGGGATTGATGACTCGATTATCAAGTGACTCAGGAACGACTGGGGACTTTCCACAATTTCGGTGCTTCTCACAAAAATCGGACTTGCACCTAACTCATGTTTTTTTAGCAGATCCAAAAAACCGAGTAAGTCTTGCATAGACAAAATACATGGTTTACTATTTCAAGTTTTCATGACAATGATAAAACCGATAGCCATGTTATGTTCATCCCATGTCATCTACCGACACGCAACGTTCACGGTTCCATATCTTCCCTGGGATGTTTGTGTCACTTACAATCATAACCAAAAACGGCATCATCCTAAAACAGTTCATCCCGAATAA
>NW_020631465.1:552-1000 GCF_003573695.1 Papaver somniferum
ACCAAAACGAAGGCGTGCGACGATCAACGGCCACCCTTCAATCCTAGATGCAAATCCTAGACGTCCAAGGTCGCCAAACAAAGCATGGTAACCTTTGGCCCAAAACCCTAGTTTTGGCCACGCCAAACCACGCCAAGACATGTCATGCCACATGTGCCAATGGCATGCCAACCACCTTGTCGCGCCATACCATGCCGGCCTTCCCCATGCGGCTACCAAAACGAAGGCGTGCGACGATCAACGAGCACCCTTCCATCCTAGATGCAAATCCTAGCCGTCCAAGGTCGCCAAACAACGCATGGTAACCTTTGGCCCAAAACCCTAGTTTTGGCCACGCCAAACCGCGCCAAGGCATGCCATACCACATGTGCCAATGGCATTCCAACCACCTTGTCGCACCATACCATGCCGGCCTTCCCCATGCGGCTACCAAAACGAAGGCGTGCGA
>NW_020631466.1:0-122 GCF_003573695.1 Papaver somniferum
GTTTAGATTACTCCACAACGACCATGGTTGAGTCTCTATGCACTGGTGGATTTGAAAACCAAACTGTTGATGCAGCGATGGAATTTTTTAATGAAATCGCCGAAAAAACCCAGCAATGGGAA
>NW_020631466.1:133-437 GCF_003573695.1 Papaver somniferum
AGACACCTGTGATTTTAGGTCGCCCATTTTTAGCTACGTTTAATGCGATCATTAACTGTCGAAATGGTGTGATGAGTTTATATTTTGGTAATATGACTATGGAGATGAATATTTTTAATGTCAGTAAGCAACCTCATGAGCTAGATGACACATGTGTTGAGGAGGTGAACATGATAGAAGCCTTAGTTCAGGAGTCATTACCAAACATCTTGTCTGAAGACCCATTAGAAAGTTGTCTATCCCATTTTGGTTTAGATTTTGACGACGATAACACTATTGAACAGGTGAATGCTCTATTAGATTC
>NW_020631466.1:448-576 GCF_003573695.1 Papaver somniferum
CTTAGAAGTGGGCCGTACTAGTGGTAGAGTGGAGCCTTTTTGGGAAGGCCAGAATATTGAAGAGCAGGCCAATGCTCTTTATAATAACACTAGATTTGATAACCGTCAAAATATTGACCCATATTCAG
>NW_020631466.1:587-932 GCF_003573695.1 Papaver somniferum
TATTGATAGATGGAAAGCTAGGTTCGAACCATTACCAGTTTCTGAGACTATCCTAATTCCTTCTTTAGAAGAGCCCCCAAAGTTGGACCTTAAACCACTACCCGATACTCTAAATTATGTGTTTTTAGGACCATCTGAGACTTTACCTGTGATTGTAGCTTCCGATTTGGATAGTGATCAAGAAAGTAGGCTAGTAAATGTACTTCAAGACAATAAGGAAGCTTTAGGGTGGACTATAGAAGACATTAAGGGTATAAGTCCTACTGTGTGTATGCATCCGATTCATTTAGAGGAAGACTCCAAACCTTCTAGGGAGATGCAACGTCGACTGAACCCTAACATGAA
>NW_020631467.1:0-332 GCF_003573695.1 Papaver somniferum
TTCGCAGAATAAAATCCAAGATAAAATCTTCTAAGGATATCTTTCTTGTTTAATACAAGATAACTTCCTTTTTCTTCAAAATTTCATGTTTGTAAGGCAAGAAGATATTCTTATCTTAAAGATAATAAATCCTTTACCGTTGAAACCAAATTTCCCGCCAATTTTTCTTTTCAAATCAAGGAAGAAGATGGATCCCCCTTAACCAGTAATAGGGTGCGATTAGCAAATGGCTCCCTGGGGTGCCCATTATCAGTTAGGTGCCCCTTATCCAAAATTGAGAGCCCGAATAACATGTGTCCTCCGGGTGCCTATACCAACTTTTATAGCCGAAT
>NW_020631467.1:532-776 GCF_003573695.1 Papaver somniferum
ATTCGGTCACAAAAATGTGTCTATCAAATACGAAACAAAGTGAGAATTATGGAGAGACTGGGGCTAGGATTCTGTTATTTACCAATTCCTAAGTGATACTAATTATAATCATGCAATTTCACACGTTCAAATTGGTTCTCAACTATTGCAAAAGTAGATTTTTAGAAACAACAAATGTTAATCCAAAGCATGAGACATCAAAACCCTAGGCTAAGCATGTTCCATCAAAAGAAAATACAATTGT
>NW_020631467.1:787-1559 GCF_003573695.1 Papaver somniferum
GTTCCATCAAAAGAAAATACAATTGTTTAACAAAAATCATAAAATCTATTTTCAATCTAGGCAAATAATCATAAATAAAAATTGCACAAATTAAATAATTAAGAATTACCACTTTTTCGTCGGAAAGATAGCTTCCTCCGTCGCCCCAAGGATTGGGTCTATCTCATCATGATGGAAACACTCTCAAAAGTTGATTTCATTTATGCTCAAAGATGGTTTACAAATGATGAAAATGTGAGAAAATTATTAAAGCAGTGATATTCTTTTCTCTCCCAAAACTCCCCAAATGTGCTCTCTAGCTCTCTATTTATACACACAAATACACATCACTCAAATATATTCTTCCATAACTCCAAAATCTTCTTCTTTTTAATTAAAAATATCTTCAGGAATTTTTCCTTCTCTTTATTCTATATATGTCTTTACTAAACCCATATCTTCTTTAATTCGCAGAATAAAATCCAAGATAAAATCTTCTAAGGATATCTTTCTTGTTTAATACAAGATAACTTCCTTTCTCTTCAAAACTTCATGTTTGTAAGGAAAGAAGATATTCTTATCTTAAAGGTAAAAAATCCTTTACCGTTGAAACCAAATTTCTAGCCAATTTTTCTTTTCAAATCAAGGAAGAAGATGGAGCCCCCCTAACCAGTAATGGGGTGCGATTAGCAGTTGGCTCCCTGGGGTGCCCCTTATCAGTTAGGTGCCCCTTATCCAAAACTGAGAGTCCGAATAACATGTGTCCTCCGGGTGCCTATACCAACTTTTCGAG
>NW_020631467.1:1570-2000 GCF_003573695.1 Papaver somniferum
AAACTGAGAGTCCGAATAACATGTGTCCTCCGGGTGCCTATACCAACTTTTCGATCCAAATTTTCCAAAACTGTTTATTTTCCAAAAATACCTACAAACACATAAAGCACCATAATAAGTAGAAAATCGAGTACCAACAATACTGAAAATTGAGGACAATTGGGTTACAAAAATGTGTCTATCAAGGATATCCTTCTAGATTCACTACTCATGGGGGTAATTCCTTATCAAGTATAAAGGATATCGAGAATCTGTTTTTCAGAGCTTCTGAATGTAGAAAAGGGGTGTCCAGAATGCTTGAAACTAACAAAGTTGTGTCCAAATTTACTGATGGTAAAGGTAATTTTTTCTGGTTTCTGTGTAAAACTTTTCCTTCTAATGTTGAATGTCCAATAGACCTGCGAATTACTTGTTCTTTTCTTGGAATTAT
>NW_020631468.1:0-554 GCF_003573695.1 Papaver somniferum
TGCTTTGCAAGCAAGCGACTCAGCAATAGTATATGTACCGATGTTTTTAGGCATGGAAACATTTTCAACTATAACAACAGGAACCTCATAGACATTAACAACATATACCCATGATTGGAAATCACGCGATTGAAAAAAAGTACGCATAGCAATTTTCCACTATAGGTAGTTTGAGCCATCGAAGACTGGTGGTACGTTTACTGAGATAGCACAACTGTCCATAGAGTCGGATCGCTACAAACACAGACTTGTAAGGTCTTAAACGTGTTTGCCTGCTCTGATACAAATTGAAAAAGCGGGGGTCTAACAACACCACCCAATATTTCGCTTAACAATCTTTATGGACTAACTCCTAAATACTTTCTAGAGAATCAACTAGACAGTCAGACTTAATCTAGGTAAAAGTATCTCAAGGAGTTAATATCTCTCTCTTGTTTTGATTTACTCAAGCTAATAGAAATCAGCGAGTCTTTAATCAAACACAAGAAATAACTTGGATGGTACCAAAGACCAATATCCAAGGATCAATCAATGACAATCAACAACCAAAGGTT
>NW_020631468.1:565-1000 GCF_003573695.1 Papaver somniferum
ACAAGGAATAACTTGGATGGTACCAAAGACCAATATCCAAGGATCAATCAATGACAATCAACAACCAAAGGTTGGATTACTCTAATTGATGATCTAATGCACAACCTGTATTATTTCAATTATAAAGAAAAAAATATAATGCGGAAATAGACACCAGAAATTTTGTTAACGAGGAAACCGCAAATGCAGAAAAACCTCGGGACCTAGTCCAGATTGAAAACACATTGTATTGAGCCGCTACAGACACAAGCCTACTCCAAGCTAACTTCGGACTGGACTGTAGTTGAACCCAAATCAGTATTCCACCGATCCAAGGTACATTTATACTCCCTACGCCTCTGATCCCAGCAGGATACTGTGCACTTGATTCCCTTATTTGATCTCACTCACAACTAAGAGTTGCTATGACCCAAAATCGCAGGCTTTAACAACAAA
>NW_020631469.1:0-502 GCF_003573695.1 Papaver somniferum
CTAGGTTCGCGGACTTAAGTTACCGGGCAGAGTTTACAAACTCCAGCAGAAATTCTCGGGTATGAGAACTTTGCTGGTTCGCGGACTGGGTTCGTGGACTTAGCTTCACGCAAATAATTTGTCAACTCTAGCATAAATTCCCGGGTTTGAGAACTTCGGCAGTTCGCGGACTTGGCTCACGCCATTCTTCCGGTTCTCTTGATCAACAAAGTTCGAAAACTTTGGTTCAAGGAATAGGATTTATACATAAATGTGTTTCCACAACAACGCTTATGTCCACCATTGGTTATGTAATCTAAACTCCGATTTCAATCATTGAACCATTCTTAGAGGATATTATATAGCTGTTACACCATTTCTCGTCAAAGCAATTTTCAAGATGATTGAAACATACCATGACTTTCGTCACATGGTAAAGATAAACTTGATCGAAGCGAAAAGCTTACCAACACATATTTCGAGATATAGATAGGCGAGGTATACTCGGCTCGAAATACCAAAT
>NW_020631469.1:513-1000 GCF_003573695.1 Papaver somniferum
CCAACACATATTTCGAGATATAGATAGGCGAGGTATACTCGAATCGAAATACTAAATGTGTATAATCCAAGTATATATATATAGCATGCGACTTCTTGTCTCAAAGAGTAGGAGATAGAGTATATATACTTTTGAGTGATAGATAAGTTCAAGTCTTCACATACCTTTTTGTCGAGAAGTTCCACCGGTTCCTTGAGTAGTTCTTCTACTTGTATGATGAATCGCTATGAAGTCCTTGAGCTCAACTATACTTTTTATCCTAGTCCGAGACTTAGCTATAATAGACTAGGAATCAATACTTATAGTTTTGATCACTAACATTGACAAACATGATTGAGATAGAAACACATGCGAGTTCGACCGAGCAATGCTCTAACAATCTCCCTCTTTGTAAATTTCAGTGACAAAACTATCAATACATGTGGAATACAAAAAAGATAAGGAAACTTTAGTAGCTTTTATTCCACATGTCTAATCTTCAACATTC
>NW_020631470.1:0-313 GCF_003573695.1 Papaver somniferum
AACGTGTTGGTAGAAGCCAATATCTCGAGTCACTTAACTGAGATAAGTGCAACCAACACTTTGGAGAATGCTCTGTAATAGTTTCCTTTTTTAATCCACTTAATCTTCAAAAAAAAGAAGCAAGAAAGAGACAATTTCACAAACATCAATGGTCACGAATGCCATATTTTATCATTTCCTTTCTATTTTCATATTTTCAGTTTTCAAACTCTTTTGTAATTTCTAATTCTGGTGATGGGAAAAACAACGTGTTGGTAGAAGCCAATATCTCGAGTCACTTAACTGAGATAAGTGCAACCAACACTTTGGAAAA
>NW_020631470.1:324-1000 GCF_003573695.1 Papaver somniferum
TGTTGGTAGAAGCCAATGTCTCGAGTCACTTAACTGAGATAAGTGCAACCAACACTTTGGAAAATGCTCTGTAACAGTTTCCTTTTTTAATCCACTTAATCTTCAAAAAAAAATAAAAGAAAATAAAGCCATAGAAATGTTCAAGCAAGAAAAATCAAGGCATAACATATTGAAAAATAAGAAAAATACTAGTCACAAAAAAAAAAGGAACTACATTCATGAACACATTGATTTAAAGTTATGTGAAATGAAGAAGAAAAACAAGATGAAGAACATTATCTCTGATTTTATTTCTAAAGTCTTTATTTATACTAGTACTTTCTAGTTTATATATCTTGTAAAGTGACGCAAAAAATTAAGCTCATGCTCTTGATTCTGACTTATATTTTTAAATAGATTTACATTTAAATAATAAATTAAGAAAAATATTAAAACTTACATTCAGGCTAAAGTTGACAACTATGAAATCAAAACAAAAAAAACTGGATTAAATTCGGGCAACACTCTTAAGATCTCATAACAACTTCCATATTGGAATTCTTTTATGTTGTTGTGGAGTCACTCCACACGACACCTTTGTTCAAGGTCCATCAGGCTTTCACTACTCTTCATGTTTCGACCCGCTTGCATTATCAAAGAAACATACAAATTAATATCTTTAGTGATTACATTGAAC
>NW_020631471.1:0-247 GCF_003573695.1 Papaver somniferum
TTCTTCACGTTTTCAAATTAATGTTTTGGCGGGAAACTTCATGCATGTTTGTTGGCAGAGTTGGATTCGATTAATGGACGGTTTCTAAAGAGATTCAACCCCCAAAATCAGTTGGGCTGGATGTGAATGGACTTAACAGAGATGGTACATGTGTTTTGATCGATCACATTGGGCTGGAATAGCCGGGAGAAGAAATCAGAGTCCAAATAGGACACGTATGGTTCTGTTTACGTTTCAAAGATTTTTT
>NW_020631471.1:447-819 GCF_003573695.1 Papaver somniferum
AGGGGGTTGCTTAAATTGTAACGAATTCCCTTTCGAAGGATTAGAAGCTGTTCTAGAAACAATCTAAGTGGAGCCATCATGCTTGTTGTTTGCTATAAATCTTTAGGTTTGCTGTAGTAAAGTCGAGTCAGCCTGCTGTGTGATTGCTAGAACCTTCCTGTTAGGATTTTTTTTTATTTCTTTTTGAATTCTTTTTAGTGTATGCCCGATTTTGTTAGGGCTTGGAAAAGAGATACTCTAGGTCGATTGATTAGCGAAAAACCTAGTAGTTCTTCTGATTTAAGCAGGGAGCTCGAAGATTCTTCTTTTGAGAGCCCTGTTTTTGGAAACTTCAGTTTTGAGAATCTGTCTCTTTGTGAGGATAGTACCCCT
>NW_020631471.1:830-1000 GCF_003573695.1 Papaver somniferum
CTTCTTTTGAGAGCCATGTTTTTGGAAACTTCAGTTTTGAGAATTTATCTCTGAGTGATAAAAGTACCCCTAGTACTTTTGTTGTGCCAGCGATGGCAACTTTGAAAGATTACATGTTCCCAACTAGGACCAATCGAGCTTCATGCATTAAATTGCCAGCCACTACGGCT
>NW_020631472.1:0-1000 GCF_003573695.1 Papaver somniferum
ATCAGTTGGAATTGATAGGTTAGTTTCTCTTATCCGGAATCAATTGGACTAAACAAAAGATCCCGTATTTTGTTAAGCCAAAAACAATAGATACAAACCAAAATAAATTGACTTGCAATTATTTTCCTTAACTGGAAGCAATTGAAACACATTTGCCAATTTTTATTGATAAAAAAGGGGAGAATTAATCAGTAGTTTCGTGCTACACACATATGGTTTACGGATCATTATGTAAGGGGGAGTGAATCAATAATCTACAGGTTTCCCCTATTATACAGAAGATATAAGTATTGATTAAGGGGGAGAAACATATCACTGTAGTATTACTTCAAAGTTGGGATACAATTGAGCTATGGAGAAGACAACAATACTATGTTTCTGTATAACAACGATTGAGAATATTTGTTTTCAAATTTGTTATTGCTATGGATAAGGATCTTCAACGACAACGATGATGAGTTGAACACGTTCAGAATCATTGCAACTTGAAATAACGAAGAGTTCAAGGAGTTGAAGAAACCAGGGAAATCAAGGCATGATGGATTCAAGGAGCTTTTTACAACTTTAATTTTTATCCATATGTATTGATAATTTTTTCAATAAAATTGACAAGGGGGGGGGGGGGGGTATTGTTAGAGCATTGCTAAGTCGAACATACAAGTGTTGTTATCTTAAGCTTGTTGTCAAATTTAGTTGTCAAAACTTTATCTTGGTTTCTAGTCTACAATTATTTAAGTTTTGGATTAGGATAAAAGATGTAGTTGAGAAACGAACATCACGACAGTCATCATTGCGTTTTACCGTTTGAAGGCGAAGATCAACCGAAGATTTTGGGGAACTTCTTCAACAAAAGATAAGTGAATACTGAACCACCTATATCTCAAGTTATATTCTTCTTTCTATCTATAAGACAATATCGAATAACTAATTAGACTATCGTAAGCATATCAAAAATTTCGAGTAGCGGGCTAATTACCAAGTTAAGGAACTTCTCAAAATA
>NW_020631473.1:0-498 GCF_003573695.1 Papaver somniferum
TTAGGATAGGTTCCCCTTTACCCAGATTCGGTCAACCACAAAATCACAAACTCGATCATACCATCTCAGGTGATTACTTAATATCGGTTTCACTAATAAAAGTCATACCAATACATAAGTCAGGCCTTTGTGAATAGTTTTACCAAAAACACAACAAGTCATGAACGGTTATACTAAATCACACATATTGGTTGTTCACAAGATATGAAATGAATAACAATACCAATAACGCATGGAGATTTCCTTTTCGATTCATAAACAAGTTTATGAATTTACTTCATTAAAACACATGTAAAACATTGTTTCCTGGGATGAAATCCTCACCTCATAACCATACATAATCGCAATAGCATTTAAACGATTATGTCGATGTCTTATCTACAAAGTTTAATGGTTAAGCAATAAACTTCATATTGTATTCCTTAATACTATGTCTATCTAGAGTGTTCATGCTTCGCAGTTTTGTTTTCAATATGCACGACTTGAAAGATACGTTAG
>NW_020631473.1:509-1000 GCF_003573695.1 Papaver somniferum
TATTGTATTCCTTAATACTATGTCTATCTAGAGTGTTCATGCTTCGCAGTTTTGTTTTCAATATGCACGACTTGAAAGATACATTAGGGAATGAAACGGTTCAAGTCAAATATCACTAACCTCAAGTGGAAGGATGATGTTGTTGTTGTAGCTTCTTACTTCTTCAAGTCTTCGCAATACTTGTAATGTCTCATATCCTAATACTTTCAAGCTAACCTACACGAAGTTGACTCTAGTACATAATCAAGCGACTCTCAAAATGAGTTTTGATTCACTAAAATATGACAACCAAACTTGACATACCAACGCTTGGTGGGTTCAACCGAGCTATGCTATAACACCAAGAATAAGACTTTTCATCTGTAAACTATCACAAAAAGCTCTTCCAACCTCTGGTAGACTAGGTGCACATAATCCAGATATTGACACGATTTGCTAGTTGTGTAATAATCAAGCGCAAGAAACGGAATATCATCTCTTTCAAGAGTGTC
>NW_020631474.1:0-504 GCF_003573695.1 Papaver somniferum
CCTCTTTCCTGGATAAGCAACGTAGTAACGGTCCGAGGAAGGATTTCTTGTACAGGACCCCATCCCGAAGATCATATCTTCCTACTTTGGAGAGTATTTTCCTGGCTTGTTTATGATCCGCGGGTAAGGTTCCATCTTCGAGAAACGCATGGATCACCATTCTCCAATCATCTTCGTTGCTGAAATCTTCGTCTTGATTTGCTCTTGACAGGATATCTTCTTCGTCAAAATCGTTATGGATGTCTTCTCCTACCTGATCTTCGATATTTTCTTCCACTGTATTTTGATTGGTAACAAAGGAGAATTGCGATGCGATCGAAGGCTCGTATACCCTTGTTATTTTAATAGCTTCGATGCTTTTGTCCTTCAGCATGGATGATATATATGCTAGGGCATCCGCGTGCCTGAGATCCCTTCTGCATAAGTGCCGGAACTTGATGTTCGGAATTTGTGATGCCAATGTTTGGACCAAGGCCATGTAAGCTGAGAGGGTGTCGTCGTACA
>NW_020631474.1:515-874 GCF_003573695.1 Papaver somniferum
TTGATGCCAATGTTTGGACCAAGGCCATATAAGCTGAGAGGGTGTCGTCGTACACATTGTACTCGAGCCCTATTTGCCGTATGACAAGATGCGAATCACTTGTCAGTCTTACATCGGTTACCCCCATCTCTATTATTAAGTGGAGGGCATGTACGACTGCCTCGTATTCGACGATGTTGTTAGTATGCTCTTTGAATCCTAACCTGAGTGCATGTACGATCCTTTCTCCAGTTGGGGTAGTGATGACAATGCCTATTCCTGCCCCTTCCTTATTTTTGGAACCATCGACGAAGAATTCCCATTGTCTTTGACTCGCGGGTTCGAGGACATCAATTGGATCCTTGCTTTCTTCATCGGCT
>NW_020631475.1:0-1340 GCF_003573695.1 Papaver somniferum
CTTTAGCATAAAAAGTTTGAAAAATGTATTGTAATTACAATTAATATGTTCTAAGGCAATACGTCTAGTAAAAATTGCATTTCTATGTACGTTGATTCAAGAAAATATGAAGGAAGTCAAATTTCACAATAGAAGAAGGATAAAAGACCATGCAGAACTAATCCAAATCCTAACAAATTTCATCTATCTTGAATCAAATAGAAATACAAAGCCAACACAAAAAGAAAGAGTTCATAAAAATGTCGAATTTTATATACGTTAACTCAAAAAAGTCTACACATTTCATTATAAGTCGAAAATTGATTTCTGAGACTAAATTGTAAACTAGATAAACTCATCTTTAACAGAAAAAGTTTGAAAAATGTATTGTAATTACAATTAATATGTTCTAAGGAAATACGTCTAGTAAAAATTGCATTTCTATGTACGTTGATTCAAGAAAATATGAAGGAAGTCAAATTTCACAATATAAGAAGGATGAAAGACCATGCAGAACTAATCCAAATCCTAACAAAATTCATCTATCTTGAATCAAATAGAAAGACAAAGCCTAAACAAAATGAAAGAGTTCATAAAAATGTTGATTTTGATATACGTTAACTAAAAAAAGTCTACACATTTCGTTATAACTCGGAAATTGAATTTTGAGACTAAATTGTAAACTAGAGAAACTCATCTTTAACAAAAAAAAGTTTGAAAAAGGTATTGTAATTACAATTAATATGTTCTTAGGCAATACATCTAGTAAAAATTGCATTTCTATGTACGTTAATTCAAGAAAATATGAACGAAGTCAAATTTCACAATAGAAGAAGGATGAAAGACCATGCAGAACTAATCGAAATCCTAACAAATTTCATCTATCTTGAATCAAATAGAAAGATAAAGCCAACACAAAAAGAAAGAGTTCATAAAAATGTTGAATTTAATATATGTTAACTCAAAAAAGTTTACACATTTCGTTATAAGTCAGAAATTTATTTCTGAGACTAAATTGTAAACTAGATAAAGTCATCTTTAACAGAAAAAGATTGAAAAATGTATTGTAATTACAATTAATATGTTCTTAGGCAATACGTCTAGTAAAAATTGCATTTCTATGTACGTTGATTCAAGAAAATATGAACGAAGTCAAATTTCACAATAGTAGAAGGATGAAAGACCATGCAGAACTAATCCAAATCCTAACAAATTTCATCTATCTTGAATCAAATAGAAACACAAAGCCAACACAAAAAGAAAGAGTTCATAAAAATGTTGAATTTTATATACGTTAACTCAAAAAAGTCTACACATTTCGTTATAAGTCGAAAATTGATTTCTGAGACTAAATTGTAAAC
>NW_020631476.1:0-134 GCF_003573695.1 Papaver somniferum
CAGCATCCTACGGTCGCTCCTATACTTGTGCATCAAATCCCGATGATTCCGATAAACACTACAACACCTAACCTAATCTCGCACCGTAGACTTCGTTGTATTTTACATTCTACGGTCGCTACAAGCTGCTTCCT
>NW_020631476.1:334-591 GCF_003573695.1 Papaver somniferum
AATTTTGATTTCTATTTCACAACAGAAAACCCTAATTTTACAAATTGAAGATTTTTTGGGAATTGTTGATTGTAACTAGAAATAGCAGAGTGGGTGAAGATAATTGAGTAAAATCAGAGCTGTTAGGTGAGTCAATTTGGTATTTTCACCAAACCCTAATTGGACTGATGTGGTCCTGATTTTTGGGGATTTTGTTTAGTGATATAAATAGGGGGTGATGTAGAAGGGTAGAGGGGGATGATCTCTGGACTAGCCAG
>NW_020631476.1:711-1000 GCF_003573695.1 Papaver somniferum
AAATTTCAGTTCATCTATGCAGTTAACAGTGAAAGTTGTGCTTGTTTTGATTTATTTTGAATGTTGATTATTGTGTTTAATTTATCATATATTATGAATGTTATTGTTATTATCATGTGTAGTATGAGCTAATTAGCAACAAGCTAAGGCTTTGATGAAGCCTTGGTGCACTGTCAAATGGTAAATTGCTAGGATAGGATGCCATATGCTTGTTTTTCTTGTGCATTGGGAAGAAAGCAGTGCTATGATTGCTTGTGATTGATTGTGCTGTCAAAAGACAGTCAATACT
>NW_020631477.1:0-569 GCF_003573695.1 Papaver somniferum
GCACCGCTGCAAAAGGGGTGCTTAGATTCGGGAAATCAATCTGTATGACTCCAACCTAAACCAAGACAATGGCCGTTCCAGAGTCAATTCGGTCTCAAAGAGGGAGAGGGGTTGTTCTGTAGGAGGGAAGCTGAGAGTTGTATGGGATCAGTGATGATCAAGGATTGTGGGTGTGTTGAAGGTTTCTGCAATATTGTTGAACTGCTGAAGTTGAGTTCTGTGAGTA
The DNA here is from genome assembly GCF_003573695.1 of Papaver somniferum. Classification (NCBI taxonomy): domain Eukaryota; kingdom Viridiplantae; phylum Streptophyta; class Magnoliopsida; order Ranunculales; family Papaveraceae; genus Papaver; species Papaver somniferum. The sequence goes on from NW_020631477.1 coordinate 227, forward strand.
AGTTTATATCGAGTTGTTGACGGACAATGATGATAATCGATGATTGATGATATCCTGATGTCCTCGATTTAGACTTATTTATATTGCAAGAATGATGTACCATTGATCCCTGTAAGTGTGACGGTTTCTTGAGTGAAAGAGTCGGAAAGTGGGAGATCGTGGCAAAGTAAGTTCCACGTCGTGCGGAGACTTGACTGATCGTGCACCCACTACTTTGCTAACTCCTTCAACCGTTTACACGACTTACGCACATTTCTCATTGTGGATGAATCCACGTGTCGTAGACCGCCAGACTAAAACCCTAAGTAATATCCCCCCATTTGTGACGTGATTGATATTTCAC
>NW_020631477.1:580-1000 GCF_003573695.1 Papaver somniferum
CGTAGACCGCCAGACCAAAACCCTAAGTGATATCCCCCCATTTGTGACGTGATTGATATTTCACGAATCGTGGAGTCTGCAAGGCAGGCGTGTATTAGTTAGTCAGTTGTTGACTGATTTAGACTGTGAGTCTAGTTTTGTTGAATCGAGCATAAGTGGTGAATGCTCAGTGATTCATGGATTGATCATGTAGTTCTCTGAGATGTCAATGAATTACTGACTAGAGAGACTGAGCAAGTATTTCTCAACTTGACGAATTGCTGAATATTGAGAGTTTGTCGAGCAATTGAGCAAGTATTGCTCAATTCGACGAATTTGATAATTTTGGCGTGTAACTGAGCAAGTGTTGCTCAATTCAACAAAATACTGAATATTCATAATTTGACGTGCAATTGAGCAAGTGTTGCTCAATTCGATAAA
>NW_020631478.1:0-1000 GCF_003573695.1 Papaver somniferum
AATCTGGCTTGATTGAGGTATACCCAAATTAATGGGGGTATACCAAATGAGACAAGATAAGATCATTTTGAAGTAAAACACAAAGCCCCTTAACCACATATTTACAAAAATGGTTAATCTACCCTTGATTAATTAACACTAATAAATACAATTAGGGTAATTAATTTAGTTAGTTAATTAGTTGACTGAAATTTTGGAATTAGGTTTTATTTTAGATTGAACTCATGGATATGGGTAGATTTTTGAGATTTCTTTTTTTTTTTTTTTTTTTTTAGAATTTTACTTGTAACGGAAATGAAATCGTACTAGCCAAACACTTATAAATATGGGATTGTAGAGCTGCTGGGCGATTTTATACTCAAAATTATAGAAGGAATCAACATTTTCAGTTCTGAAAATATGAAAAGTCGGCAAGGTCGACAAAAAAAACCCTGCCGGCTATAGGATTTTTGACATATAGAGAAAGGTGTTACAAATGCATAATTAGTCGGCAAGGTATTAATTTCATAACCTGCCGACTAAACTATAGTCGGTAAGGTATAAGAAGGATGAATATCGTGCCGACTAAAATATAGTCGGCAAAGTCGACAAAAAAAACCTTGCCGATTTTCGATCCGTTTTGATTCTTCGCTTTTTTTTTTTATCTCATCATGTATAGTTATAGTTTTGAAGAAAGATTTTGAAATTTTTTTTGAATATGTTTTAGTCGGCATGGTTTTTTAGTATGAGCAATTTTGGTCTTTTAAAACCTTTTAGATACCCCTTAGCACACTAATTTGGATGGGAATAAAATAGGTATACCCAATTAATTTGGGTATATCCCAATCTCGCCAGGTTAAAAAAGACTGCCCATCTTTATATTTCTTTTCACAACCAGACCAAAGGCTTCTTCTCTTCTTCTTGGGTCTCACAAAAAAAAGAAATACTTACCAAAGTTGTTTTATGATGACATGGAATCTCACCTTCCCAAAAAAACGAAAATATCCATAGTCCCCCCTTC
>NW_020631479.1:0-214 GCF_003573695.1 Papaver somniferum
ACAAAAATATATACAAAATTGTCACAGGATCAAGAGATATTGGGACTCAAGATTTCACCAATTGTTATACTCATGCGATTCAATTATTAATTATAGACAATTAAAGCTTATATTGATAACAAATATCGACTCTTACTTTGCCAAACATAGATTTTGTAAGTATTATATGTAAATCATAAGCATGATGCATCAATAATCTCATGGATTAAGCATA
>NW_020631479.1:414-814 GCF_003573695.1 Papaver somniferum
CCCAAGTCCTTAGTATTCCACTTCGAACCTGTAAATCAAAGACACAAAAAGAAACGTAAAAAGGAACAAATAATAGTAAAAAAATAAAATAAAATAATAAACCTAAAAACAAATCTATATAGAAGTCCCCGGCAGCGGCGCCATTTTGTTGTAGTAATTCGATTTGCGGTAAATACGGATTCGATGCTCGGACTTGAATAGATTTAAAAACAAAAATATATACAAAATTGTCACAGGATCAAGAGATACTGGGACTCAGGATTTCACCAATTCTTATACTCATGCGATTCAATTATTAATTCTAGACAATTAAAGCTTATATTGATAACAAATATCGACTCTTACTTTGCCAAAAATAGATTTTGTAAGTATTATATGTAAATCATAAGCATGATGCATC
>NW_020631479.1:825-1000 GCF_003573695.1 Papaver somniferum
AATCGCCTCCTAGGTCGCTCAAATCCTTGATCCAAAACTGTTGACGCTGCTGCCTTTTTTTCCGCCAAAATCCAGTTTTGAAACTTTGAAGATGACCTCCCCCTATCCAGTTCCGGTGTCCCTTTAGTACATGCCCTGAAATGGGGTGCCCCTTAGTAATTAGGTTACCCCTTAT
>NW_020631480.1:0-393 GCF_003573695.1 Papaver somniferum
TAATCCTTTCTTAGTCTGGCTGAAGACTTTAAACTTAGCACTTCTTGGGAGGTAACCCAACATTCATGCGACACGGTAATATCTTTCCTTATCTCTTTTGCTTCAAATGGTAACAGTTTCTCCTTGTTCATGCTTTTAATTTCATCTTTAGAACATTGAGGACAATGTTAGATTTAATTTTGGGGGTATGGGACAAACTTTTTAGTTGCAGGGTATGCCTATTTAGGATTGCACTAACTAATCTAAGTGGATGGAAGCATTTTGATTGTAGGAGTTGAGGAACCAATCTGATTAGATGACAACATCTAGAAGAGTCTATTCATAAAAGCACGGAGCTCAGGTGTTAGAAATAACATGATAGTTTCACCATATCTCGTTGAGTCCTTTTCACTT
>NW_020631480.1:593-898 GCF_003573695.1 Papaver somniferum
TGATAGGCACATTTTTGTGTCTTATATAATCTCAATTGTATATATTATTAGTGCTCGATTTTATATTTATTATGGCTTTTTATATCCCTGTAGGTATTTTTGGAGAAATAAGCTTTTGCGGCGAAATTGGCTAAAAAAAGTGGTTTTTGCGCTCGTGGGAGAAAATTACTATTCGGACCCTCGATTTTGGATAAGGGGTAACCTATTCCAGGAAACTTCTAAAGAGAGAACAACACAGGATAGGGGGACACCCACCTTCTTCACGATTTGAATCAAAAAGATTTGGCGGGAAAAGATACCTCACG
>NW_020631481.1:0-453 GCF_003573695.1 Papaver somniferum
AGGAAATTAATTCCAAAAATATTTTCTTAAGAGTTTTATTTGTGGGAAATTCCTTTTACGAGTTTTACTTGTTTTTGAAGAAAACAAAAACCTAACTTGATTTGCAAGTATCTCATCCTATAAATAAGACTCGAAATTCTGTTTTCAAAACAAACAAACAGCGACTATCTCTAGGTCTACTTTTCTTCTTCTTCTTCTTGTTTTTTGATACGGTTCTTTATATTTATTTTTTGGTACATCTGACGTTTCTTCTATTGTTGCAAGATTCCAACAATCTTAGCACATTAGTATTCCTTGTAACAATGGGCAAGAACGACGTTGAAAGACCACAAAAGTTTAACGGAAAGGATTTAAAGAGATGGAAATCCAAGATGGTATTTTATCTAAGCCGTCATGAACTGGATTATATACTTGTTCCATATGATGAATTGATGAATGCTGAAGGTTTAACTG
>NW_020631481.1:464-1000 GCF_003573695.1 Papaver somniferum
TATTTTATCTAAGCCATCATGAACTGGATTATGTACTTGTTCCATATGATGAATTGATGAATGCTGAAGGTTTAACTGAGGAGGCGATCGAGTATAACAAGAGGTGTAATTTTCTGGCGAAAAATCATATCATGAATGGTTTGGAAGATGCGATGTATGATTTTTTACAATACTAAAGAAAATTTCAGTGCTTATGATTTGTGGACTGCGTTAGAAGCAAAGTATCAAGCGGAGACTACAGGGAGAAAGAAATTTCTAGTGGCGAAGTTTATGGACTTCAAGATGACGAATGATAAGCCTGTTGTTGATCAATTCCTCGAATTTCAACAGATCATTAATGAGATTCTTGCTGAAGGTATGGTCATTGATGAGACATTTCAAGTATCTGTGGTAATTGAGAAGTTACCATCTTCTTGGTCTGAATACAAGAAAAAGCTAAGACATGAAACTGGCGAGATCAACATGGTTGAATTAGGAAAGAAAATTCAAGTGGAAGAGATGCTGTGCACCAAGGATAAGAACGTGTCTTCTGCAAG
>NW_020631482.1:0-283 GCF_003573695.1 Papaver somniferum
CATAGCATTGCATCTGCATCTGCTGGGACGCCATTTGCTGTTGGACCTGCTGTTCTGAACCAGTTTTTCCTCTGCTGGGACGCCACCAAGGAAAAGAACCAAAGCCCAACTGGGTTTTTGCAACAATATCAGAGCAGCTGGGCTGTGCTTAAAAGGTAACCCATTTAAGAGAACCCGAATTGTGGGCTTCCAATTTTTAATTGTGGGCTTGTAATATTAAAGCCAATTTTTGGGCTTTTTATTTTCTGTTGGGTTTGTAATTAATTTTTGTGGGCTTGTTTGT
>NW_020631482.1:483-791 GCF_003573695.1 Papaver somniferum
TTCCTTTTGTATATAGCTAATCCAATATGATCTCGGCTGAAATATGTTGGATTTTTTTTTTCCTTGAATAACGGAGTTTTAATCGAGCTTTCGCCGAAATCGGGTATTCTCTCTCCTTTTACTCTACTCAGCATGTCCCTCTCCATATGTTGCATTCTAATTCTTTCCATATTTTTAAACATTGAGGACAATGTTTAGTTTAGGTTTGGGGGTATAGAGTAGATACCACGATAATATGCTATAATTGAAATCGAACTCCTTCTTTTTGAAAAAATTGAAAAATTCCAAAAAAATTGAAAAATCAAAAT
>NW_020631482.1:889-1435 GCF_003573695.1 Papaver somniferum
TTATTAGGAGTCTTAGTCTAGATATTTAGGCACCCTGATTCTAGCACAATTCACATAGTGATAAGAAATTTGCACGCGCACGATCTACCAATACATGTATGGCCTCGATCTTCAAGGTGTTTGATAGGAAGTTACGATTGCCAATCACTTTAGAATACTGAACGAAACTTGACTAGCTTGTTCTTTGGTTGGTTGGGATAGAAGGTGGAGGTTACATTAAGAAAGACAACCATCGAATTTAACTGGGTGCATCAAAAAGGGCCACCTCTTGCAAAATGTCATGTAATCTTTTGTTTCCTTTTGTATATGTATCAAAAGTGTTTCCTTTGTTAAAAAAAAAAAAAAACGATGTATATATTCAGAGAAAAAAAAAAAAATCAGAAAAATACAAAAAAATCAAGTATTTATGAATTCCATCCTCTCTCGTTCCAAAAATAAAAGAGAGTAGTCAATGTAAATAAGAGTCATGTAAAGAGTCATTTTGTTGTTTCATTGTAATAAGCAAGGAGGGTGTATGCCATTGATGTACAACGCGAGTAATTGTGA
>NW_020631482.1:1635-2000 GCF_003573695.1 Papaver somniferum
TTGTTATTTTATGTATTTGTAGGTATTTTTTGGAAATAAATATTTTTGGAAAATTCGGCTCGAAAAGTTGATTTTGGCACCCGGAGGACACGTGTTATTCGGACTCCCAAGTTTGGATAAGTGGTAACCTAATTACTAAGGGGCACCCCCAGGTCACCCCCAAGGCATCTGATATTCGCACCCCAGTCCAGGATAAGGGGAACCTTCTTCAACAATTTGAAAACTAAAAACTGGCGGGAAACGAAGAACAGTTCTGCATGATGTTTGATCGAGAAAATGAAGAGGTTGGAATGCGATTCAATCGCTGAAAATTGGCATTAAGATGTGATATGACATAGGGAAGACATTGTGGGCATCGAATTTGA
>NW_020631483.1:0-375 GCF_003573695.1 Papaver somniferum
ACCATTAACTTTTCCATCAATCTATTAATACTCTAGTAAACATTTCATTTTTCGTTCATTTGAATTTGGGAATAGTTTCTTGATTATTGATGTAATAAGTCAAAATCTGCTTAGTACATTTTCATATTAATGAAAAGAGTGGGTATTTACTGTTGGTTAAACTTCAACATAGAAGTCACTAACAAGCTGGTTAGGACAAGATTAGGAAATTGATGTAATCTTAAGGGAATTAGAAGTCATCTAGTTCTAAGAAAAGGAAAGACATGTAATAAGGTAATAGGACTAGGAAAAGGAATTCATAGTTCTATATATATATGATCACCAAAGTTGTGGTTGATCATATGAGCAAGATTAGAGCTTGTGTTTAGTTTTGAG
>NW_020631483.1:575-1000 GCF_003573695.1 Papaver somniferum
ATCTAGGAATTGAGCCTGGATCCAAAGCTTACAGATTATTCAATCCAACAACGAAAAGAGTAATAGTGAGTCGAGATGTGGTGATACAAAAGATGGAAAAAGCAAACTAGAAAGAAACTAATGATGGACCAAGTAGGGATCCAGGAATGTTTCACATGAGATGGGGTCAAGTAATTGATGAAGACAAAGGACCCATAATCATCAATACCAATGGAAACAATGATGTTAATCAAGAAGAAGAAGAGACTAATGAAAACACTGAGAATACCGAAGAAGTAGAATAAGAAGAAGAAGAAGAAGAAGAAGAGGAGATCGATGAAATAACTCAACCCATTCCACTGCGAAAATCAACAAGACAGATACAAAAGCCACAGTATCTGGAGGATTATGTTCTTCAAGCTGCAGAAGAATGTGAGATTATGCTA
>NW_020631484.1:0-462 GCF_003573695.1 Papaver somniferum
TACCAACACATATTTTGAGAAATAGATAAGTGAGATAAACTCGGCTCGAAATAGAAAATGTGTATAATCAAAATATATATAGCAAAACGACTTTTGTCTCAAGATAGGAGATAAAGTAGATAGACTTTTGAGTGATAGATAAGTTCAAGTCTCCACATACCTTTTAGTCGATGAAGTTCGACAAGTTCCTTGGGTAGTTCTTCGTATTGTATGATGATCGCCATGGAGTTCTTAAGCTCAACTACACTTTCTATCCGAGACTTAGGTATAGTAGACTAGAAATCAAGACTTATAGTTCTGATCACTAACATTGACAAACATGCTTGAGATAGCAACGCATGCAAGTTCAACCGAGCAGTGCTCTAACAATCTCCCCCTTGTCAATTTTAGTGACAAAACTATCAATACATATGGAATACAAAAATAAATGAATAAAATTTTGTAGCTCCTATTTCACATGCC
>NW_020631484.1:473-1000 GCF_003573695.1 Papaver somniferum
AAATTTTTTCAATACATATGGAACACAAAAATAAATGAATAAAATTTTGTAGCTCCTATTTTACATGCCTAATCTTCAAATTTACTCGAAATCTTCGTCACTTCCAAGTACTCCAATGATCCCAAAGGTTGTAAGTTCAAAATCATCGTTGTTGAAAATCCGTAGTTATAACAATGAGAAAACAAATATTCCCAATCATTATTATACAGTGTCATAGTATTATTACACAGAAAGGGCAAAGGCCCGGTCCCAATTGAAAAAACGGCGGTACAACAACCACACCCAATATTTCGGTTAGCATTCTGTATGGACTAACTCCAATATACTTTCAAGAGAATCAACTAGACTCAATCTTAATAAGGTATATCAAAGAGTTATATCTCTCTTTCTCGATTCAATTCTTACTCAAGCAAATAGAAATCTGTGAGTCTAATTGAATACAAGAGAAACCACTTGAACGGTGCCAAATACCAATGTTCAAGGATCAATCAATTTCAATCAACAACCAAAGGTCGGATTTCCAATTG
>NW_020631485.1:0-656 GCF_003573695.1 Papaver somniferum
TCGTCAAAGCAATTTTCAAGATGATTGGAACATATCATGACTTTCGTCACATGGTAAAGATAAACTTGGTTAAAGCGAAAATCTTACCAACTCATATTTCGAGATATAGATAGGCGAGGTATACTCGGCTCGAAATTCCAAATGTGTATAATCAAAGTCTATATATATATAGCATAGGACTTCTTGTCTCAAAGAGTAGGAGATAGAGTAGATAGACTTTTGAGTGATAGACAAGTTCAAGTCTTCACATACCTTTTTGTCGAGAAGTTCCACCGGTTCCTTGAGTAATTTTTCTACTTGTATGATGAATCGCCATGAAGTCCTTGAGCTCAATTACATTTTCTATCCTAGTCCGATACTTAGCTATAATATACTAGAAATCAAGACTTATAGTTTTGCTCACTAACATTGACAAACATGCTTGAGATAGCAACGCATGCGAGTTCGACCGAGCAATGCTCTAACAACATATATGTGTTGCCACACAATGCTTATATCCAACAATGGTTATATAATCTAAACTCTCATTTCAATCATTGAAACATTCTTAGAGGACGTTGTATAGTTGTTATTCACAAACCATTTTTCGTCAAAGCCATTTTCAAAGTGATTGAAACATAACATGACTTTCGTCACTAGGTAAAGATGAACTTGGC
>NW_020631485.1:687-1000 GCF_003573695.1 Papaver somniferum
GTGATTGAAACATAATATGACTTTCGTCACTAGGTAAAGATGAACTTTGCTAAAGCGAAAGGTTACCAACACATATTTCGAGAAATAGATAAGCGAGATAAACTCGGCTCAAAATAGAAAATGTGTATAATCAAAGTCTATATAGCAAAACGAGTTTTGTCTCAAGATAGGAGATATATGATGAGTGCTAAAAAGTGCATATTTCTATATATTTTTCTTGGCATTTAACTCATCTTTTGTGCATTAATTCTACATTTTATCCCATATTCTGTATTTTCATTGTTTTCAAGAATAAATATTTTTATTAATTAAT
>NW_020631486.1:0-355 GCF_003573695.1 Papaver somniferum
AAAAAAAAAAAAAAAAAAAAAAAAAAAAAAAAAAAAAAAAAAAAAAAACGATGTATATATTCAGAATAAAATATCAGAAAAATACAAAAAACCAAGTATTTATCAATTCCATCATCTCTTGTTCCAAAAATAAAAAGAGAATTGTCAATGTAAATAAGAGTCATGTAAATAATCATCTTTTGTTGTTTCATTGTAATAAGCAAGGAGGGTGTATGCCATTGATGTACAACGCGAGTAATTGTGAAATACCTCCAACTCATTCACAATTCTCGTAAAGTCCGGACAGCTAGCTAGATTTCGACCTCAGTTCTTAGCCTGGGAAACTATCTCTTGGTGATTAGTAGTCATAACTTCA
>NW_020631487.1:0-442 GCF_003573695.1 Papaver somniferum
AATTTCACAATAGAAGATGAAAGACCATGCAGAACTAATCCAAATCCTAACAAATTTCATCTATCTTGAATCAAATAGAAAGACAAAGCCAACACAAAAAGAAAGAGTTCATAAAAATGTTGAATTTTATATACGTTAACTCAAAAAGGTCTACACATTTCGTTATTAGTCGGAAATTGATTTCTGAGACTAAATTTTAAACTAGGTAAACTCATCTTTAACAGAAAAGTTTGAAAAATGTATTGTAATTACAATTAATATGTTCTAAGGCAATACGTCTAGTAAAAATTGCATGTCTATGTACGTTGATTCAAGAAAATATGAAGGAAGTCAAATTTCACAATAGAAGATGAAAGACCATGCAGAACTAATCCAAATCCTAACAAATTTCATCTATCTTGAATCAAATAGAAAGACAAAGCCAACACAAAAAGAAAGAGTT
>NW_020631488.1:0-515 GCF_003573695.1 Papaver somniferum
TAAGTTCACAACTAATCGTCTTTAGATATAACCAACTCAAGTACGCGGACTTAGTTCGTGGACTTTAATTCCCAGAAGGAGTTCACAAACTCCAGCAGATATTCTCGGGATGAGAACCTCCGCCAGTTCGCGGACTGAGTTTACAACTCTTGTTCCTTTTTCCTGATCAACAAAGTATGCATACTTTGGTTTAAGGAATAAGGATTTATACATATATGTATTTCCACACAATGCTTATATCCAACAATGGTTATATAATCTAAACTCTCATTTTAATCATTGAAACATTCTTAGAGGACGTTATATAGTTGTTATTCACAAACCACTTTTCGTTAAGGCCAATTTCAAAGTGATTGAAACATAACATGACTTTCGTCACTAGGTAAAGATGAACTTGGCCAAAGCGAAAGCTTACCAACACATATTTCGAGAAATAGATAAGCGAGATAAACTCGGCTCGAAATAGCAAATGTGTATAATCAAAGTCTATATAGCAAAACGACTTTTGTCTCAAG
>NW_020631488.1:526-1000 GCF_003573695.1 Papaver somniferum
CGAAATAGCAAATGTGTATAATCAAAGTCTATATAGCAAAATAACTTTTGTCTCAAGATCGGAGATAGAGTAGATAGACTTTTGAGTGATATATAAGTTCAAGTCTCCACATACCTTTTAGTCGATGAAGTTCCACCAGTTCCTTGAGTAGTCCTTCGTCTTGTATGATGATCGCCATGGAGTTCTTGAGCTCAACTACACTTTATCCTAGTTCGAGACTTAGCTATTGTAGACTAGAAATCAAGAATTATAGTTTTGATCACTAACATTGACAAACATGCTTGAAAAGCAACGCATGCAAGTTCGACCGAGCAGTGCTCTAACAATCTCCTCCTTTGTCAATTTTAGTGACAAAACTATCAATACATATGGAATACAAAAATAAATGAATAAACTTTTGTAGCTCCTATTCCACATACCTAATCTTCAACATTACTCGAAATATTCTTCACTTACAAGTACTCCAATGATCCC
>NW_020631489.1:0-361 GCF_003573695.1 Papaver somniferum
TTAGCAAAAGCAATGTCTCCTTGCATAATATGGATTCCAAACATGCATGATCTGTATGCGAATGAGTCGAATTACTTATCCCCCGGTCTATTAGTGAACTATCTCTCCAGGGATTGTGAAAGATGCTCCACTAGAAATATCCTTGTTATTGCTTCGACTCATATTCCCCCAAAAGTGGATCCCGCGCTAATAGCTCCAAATAAATTAAATACATGCATTAAGATACGAAAGATTCTTATTCCTCAACAACGAAAGCACTTTTTCACTCATTCATATACTAGGGGATTTCACTTGGAAAATAAAATGTTCCATACTAATGGATTCGGGGCCATAACCATGGGCTCCAATGCACGAGATCATG
>NW_020631489.1:372-1000 GCF_003573695.1 Papaver somniferum
CCATACTAATGGATTCGGGGCCATAACCATGGGCTCCAATGCACGAGATCTTGTAGCACTTACCAATGAGGCCCTATCCATTAGTATTACACAGAAGAAATCCATTTTAGACACTAATACAATTAGATCCGCTCTTCATAGACAAACTTGGGATTTGCGATCCCAGGTAAGATCGGTTCAGGATCATGAGATCCTTTTCTATCAGATAGGAAGGGATGCGGCATAAAATACACTTCTAAGTAATTGCCCCATATATCCTATATCTATCTATATGAAGAATAAATCATGTAAGGAAGGGGATTCTTTTTTATACAAATAGTACTTCGAGCTTGGAACGAGCATGAAGAAATTAACGATACTTCTTTATCTTTTGAGTTGTTCTGCCGGATCGGTCGCTCAAGATCTTTGGTCTCTACCCGGACCCGATGAAAAAAATTGGATAACTTCTTATGGATTCGTTGAGAATGATTCTGATCTAGTTCATGGCCTATTAGAAGTAGAAGGCGCTCTGGTGGGATCCTCACGGACAGAAAAAGATTGCAGTCAATTTGATAATGATCGAGTGACATTGCTTCTTCGGTACGAACCAAGAAATCCCTTAGATATGATGCAAAATGGATCTTGTTCT
>NW_020631490.1:0-399 GCF_003573695.1 Papaver somniferum
CTATATAAAGAGGTTACGAGACTCATAGAAGGGTTGGAGAGTTTTGGGGGAGAGTTTGGAGTCGAGAGAATCAAAGAACAAAAACATACAGAGAGAAAGTTTCTGCTGGTGCGAGAGAGGAAGAACGGGAAGAACAGACTTGCATCAGCAGTCGTTCTTTGCAAGCGTCTGCGACACTCAGCTGTGGGTCGATTCAACCAGGGAACAGCTTTTCATTTCTGTCGCTCTTGTAACAGCAGTGTGTAACGTTTATATGCGTTGCAAACCCGATTATATTTACATTTTCTCTTGATTGTAAACAACTTTTGAGCATCAATGAATCATTTTGAGAGGTTTTTCATCATGAGTAGCTAAATCCAATCCCAGGGGTGACGGAGGAAGCCGTTCTTTCAAAAGTTA
>NW_020631490.1:410-1000 GCF_003573695.1 Papaver somniferum
AATCTACTTTGGCAAAATAAGAGTCCATATAATTTATGTTTTGAGCGATTATTGTTGAGAATAAATCATTGAGCCCTATGTTATGAAGATTGGCCGAATCATTAGTCCCAGTACCTCTCACCATTGTTAATATTTTTGTATATATAATTTTATCAAATCTTTAAATTTAATCTTCACAAGTCCGAGAGTTTGAACCTCATTACTACAACCCACGAAAAATTTTAATCATTTTGGCGCCGCTGCCGGGGAAGCTATTCACGCAACATAAATGGGTAACTATTTCATTTAATTATATAATTCACCTAATCGCTGCTTTTGCAGAGTTTTAAATTATTTGAATGATTGTCTTAATTATTTGTTATTCAGTTTGATAGGTTATGCTTGGTTTAATCTCTTGATAATCTATGCTTAAGGTTTACAAATAATGTTTGAGAATCTGTATGATTGATAGTGAATTAAAGATAAAAGAGGACTTAAGAATTGAATAGAGTTTTGAAATATTTATCATTCAATTTTGCATAATAGTGGAATCTAGTGTCTTGGTTACCTCTCGCACCCATTGTTAATATTTTTGTATATATAATTTTATT
>NW_020631491.1:0-649 GCF_003573695.1 Papaver somniferum
TCGCGGACTAGGTTGGCGGACTGGTACTCACGTAACTAGTTTGTCAACTCCAGCAGAATTTCTTGGGATGAGAAGTTCGGCAGTTCGCGGATTGAGTTCACGGACTTGGCAACAAGCCATTCTTCCGGTTTCTCTTGATCAACAAATTTCGCAAACTTTGGTTCAAGGAATAGGACTTATGCACATATGTGTTTCCACAACAATACTTATGTCAATCATTGGTTATGTAATCTAAACTCTCATTCCAATCATTGAAACATTCTTAGAGGACATTATATAGTTGTTACACTATTTCTTGTCAAAGCAATTTTCTAGATGATTGAAACATACTAGGTAAAGATAAACTTGATCGAAGCGAAAAGCTTACCAACACATATTTCGAATTACAGATAGGAGAGGTATACTCGTCTCGAAATACCAAATATGTATAATCCAAGTCTATATATATAGCATATGAATTCTTGTCTCAAAGAGTATGAGATAGAGTAGATAGACTTTTGAGTGACAGATAAGTTCAAGTCTTCACATACCTTTTTGTCGAGAAGTTCCACCGGTTCCTTGAGTAGTTCTTCTACTTGTATGATGAATCGCCATGAAGTCCTTGAGCTCAACTACACTTTCTATCCTAGTCCGAGACTTAGCTATAATA
>NW_020631491.1:660-1000 GCF_003573695.1 Papaver somniferum
GATCTCCATGAAGTCCTTAAGCTCTACTGCACTTTCTATCCTAGTCCGAGATTTAGCTATAATAGACTAGAAATCAAGACTTATAGTTTTGATCACGAACATTGACAAACATGCTTGAGATAGCAACGCATGCGAGTTCGACCGAGAAATGCTCTATCACCCACACTTCACGTGTGATACTAGTTTGCGTGCTAGAGTCGTTTCTCCTTAAACCTTTGGTTTTCTTCTTCTAAAACTAGGTTAACGACTTAAATACTTCATTAGGATTATGAAGCCAAACCGATAATACTTTTATCGTAGTTGTGTGATCTGATCTTGCATCTTCTATCGTACGAGTACA
>NW_020631492.1:0-330 GCF_003573695.1 Papaver somniferum
AGACCACAATACCTTATTTCAGTCACTTACAATTTCAGTCTTATTTTGCTCCCTGCTCAACTAAATTTCTTAGCTATCTTGCTGTTTATTTCTTGTATTTTGAAGCCTGTTGTGCATTGAAATCAGTGCACAAACTCACCCCTGCCCTTGGCTCACAGCCTTGGTTCCATGCTGTTTTGTCATCTTTAATTTGTTCACTGTTTTGGTTATTTGCAATTGCCATATTACTTTGCCTTGCTCACTGCCATAGTGCCTTGTCTCCATTGCTAGCTTAGGAAAATTTCTTGTATGCTCCCACTCCCTGTGGACTGATCCCTTGCTTACTCTCTA
>NW_020631492.1:530-852 GCF_003573695.1 Papaver somniferum
CTTAGGAAAATTTCTTGTATGCTCCCACTCCCTGTGGACTGATCCCTTGCTTACTCTCTATACTAAAACTTGGCCTTGTATACTTGCAAGTCTTTTGTGTGTCGTTCCCAAGCACACCACCTCCTTGTGGATACGAACTCTTTCCTACCACTTTCTACATTATTATAGTTGAGTAAGGAAGTGAAATTATATTTGTCGATTGATAACCGATCAAATTTTGGCGCCGCTGTCGGGGAGGTATCGGCTTGTTATTAAGTTTTTAGTTTCTTTTCAGTATTTTTGCTTCCATATTTGCTTTTTGTTTCTTGTATTGTTTCTTACT
>NW_020631492.1:863-1000 GCF_003573695.1 Papaver somniferum
TGTTATTAAGTTTTTAGTTTCTTTTCAGTATTTTTGCTTCCATATTTGCTTTTTGTTTCTTGTCTTGTTTCTTACTTGTTTGTGAGAATTGTTTTCAGGTACCTAATCCCTGGATTCTAAAGATTGGAACTATCCAA
>NW_020631493.1:0-423 GCF_003573695.1 Papaver somniferum
TTCCAAAATATGAAAAGAATTATAACATACGAAGAGGATTATGCTGAGTAGAGAGAAAGGAAAGAGAATACCCGATTTGACGGTGAAAGCAAAATTAGAACTCCGTTATTCAAGGAAAAAATCCAATATATTTCAGTTAAGAGTCACATTGGATTAGCAAAATATGTACAAAAGAAACAAAAGATTTATCTAGAATATTATCTACTGGATTATATACAAGAAAATTCACCATACACTAACAATCTAAAGAGTTGAGGATCAACCCAAAAGACGGAGTGTAGACATTTCAACAGCTTCACACAATAATAATAGGAAATAAATGAAAGTGAGGCTGTGAAACGAAATGAGATACCCCCAAACCTGTATTTTTCAACAGATATAATTTTGGGTACAAAATCTCGCAGTTTTGGGGGTTCATCATGC
>NW_020631493.1:434-1000 GCF_003573695.1 Papaver somniferum
GCTGTGAAACAAAATGAGCTACCCCCAAACCTGGATTTTTCAACAGATATAATTTTGGGTACAAAATCTCGCAGTTTTGGGGGTTCATCATGCACAAGGTCTAGCTCGAAATGAACTTTGCTAGGGACGGGCAAACATGCTAATTCCAACTGTGGATCCTCAAATATATTATACTTAGATGCAAAATAGTCCAAAAGTACTTGGGAAGAACACAGTTCCAAACCTAGGTTGGGCATTCTCAGAAAAATTGGTTTGACAATATCGGTACAAACCAAATCTAGGTTGGGTGGAAGGCCATCAGATTGTGACTTATGTAGAACTATAGGCACATCATTATTAATCACATCAACATCTCCTAAGTCTTCTACAAGTGTCACAACATGCTCACCATGCTCACACAAATCAGAATCATCAACATCATCAGAAGAATTATTCTCATGCATCGGCAAATCAGTGGAAATATCACAACGTGACCCAGTTAGAGAATCAGACACATCAAATATATTTTCATGCATATTAGCATTAGTGTCTACAAAAGATTCAACTATTCCTATGTCATGCTCATC
>NW_020631494.1:0-408 GCF_003573695.1 Papaver somniferum
AAGAGTATTTTAGGTACCATAATACTCTACTCAGTGCATCTGAATTCTCTTGCTCTGGACTACAATTATATCCACTTAACTTACTCACAATATAGGCAATGTCTGGACTCTTACAGTTCATTAAATTCATCAAACATCCTATAACTTTTGAGTATTCAAGTTAAGATACTCCACTACTCTTATTTTTCTTGAGACTACAAGAATAATCGTATGAAGTACAAACAGGTTTACAATCAGACTGATTGTATCTCTTAAGCACAACTCAACATAATGAGAACGACTAAGATTTATAAATGTTTGATTATCTTCTAATCCTCATCCCTAAGATTACATCAAAAGGGACCAAGTCTTTCAAGTCAATGTTCTCATTCAGTGCATGTTTTTAGTGGAATTGATCACATCTATGTT
>NW_020631494.1:608-960 GCF_003573695.1 Papaver somniferum
TCCATCTACAACAGAACAAGATACAAGATTTTCGCATATGCTCAGAACATGAAAACTTCATTCAATGTGAGAATATTACAGATATGAGCTTCTGCTCGACCTTTTCCTTTTATGCAACCTCAATTGCATATGAGTTACTCAATAAGAGTTTCTCGACATCCCCTATCCTATGATAGGAGGTGAATAGGTCTCTGTTTCAACAAACATTCTTGGTGGCTCCATAGTCCACCTACTGGTCTCTCACATTGGTTATTAAAATAACTTCCGACATCATGCCACCAAACTCGTTCTAGTTTGTTTCAACTAAATTAGCATTAACTTTCTACTTATTAAGGTTTTTATGTTGTCTACA
>NW_020631495.1:0-309 GCF_003573695.1 Papaver somniferum
TCTAGGTCATCAGATTCCTGGAAATGGTCAATAGATTCTTCTAAGTTGGGTTCATCCTCACTCATTTCTACGAGTTTATCATCTTCTAAGACTAGTGTTTCTAAATCGCCAGATTCTAAAACAGTATTCTCAGGGTAAACTCTTTCCTCTAAACCATCATCACAATCATATAAAGGATTATCAGAGAAAGTTTCATATAAAGGCTCATCAACATAGGTTTTAATCATAGTTACCTCCTCCGATTCACTGATAGGCACATCAAATAATGGATTATCCAACATACTGCAGGATAAAGTATCATGAACTACA
>NW_020631495.1:402-1000 GCF_003573695.1 Papaver somniferum
CACAAACAAGGCTGACTCGACCAAATCAAACCTATAAAATCTAGCAAACAACAAGCATGATGGCTCCACTTAGATTGTTTCTAGACTTGCTTCTATCTCTCGAAGGGGAATTCGTTACAATTTAAGCAAACCCCTCTGGAATCAATCCGAGTCAAAGTAAGTTGAATTGAGGCGAGGGAAGCTCAGTGGAGCTTTGATACCCAAGGGCTCACCGCTATCACAAGGCGGCGCAGTCACACATTCAACTCACAGAAACCATCATGAACTTCGAGGTGTGCTTAAGAAAGTAACCAATATCCTTCGAAAATTTTTCCTGATAAGCGCGTTACCCTATCGGTCTCGTTCTAGTCAAGTTTTAAGCTTGGGTTCGCGTTAGGTTTCGTTTTCCTAAGGCGGGCAAGAAGGGAGCGGTGATGAAATCCGAACCCTTATCTTGTATTGGCCAGGCCTTGCCCTTTACTAGGAATTTAAAAACAGTCCAAATTCGTCCTCAATCAATGAATCACCTTAAGGAATACAGTAAACCCGCTGACAGGAGATTCGCGAGTGTTTCGATGGACTTACCTCCCGTACCAGACGAGGGATGAACCGTTGAAGT
>NW_020631496.1:0-591 GCF_003573695.1 Papaver somniferum
AATAGGCGGCTACACCAGTAACAACAACAAAAGAGTAAATCTGTTGTTACGAAGGATTAGTTTGCTAGAAAGGAAAACTTCGAGTATTTATAGACAAGGAAGTTTGGACACCAAGGAATTTCCAAAACCGAAAATACTCTCAAGATATTCATTAAAACACAGATTCGGTTTTCATAATTCTTGGATATGCTCTGTCCAAAAATAACGATCGAAATCTCTCGGAAAATCTAATTAGTAAATGCACATTACTAATTCTGTAATTTCCCTACAAAATAAAATTGATAACCTTAATTAAAAGATTCTTAACTTACTTATGTTTCGATCCTGGGATTCTCTTCCCTTAGCCGTTAAGGAATATCTTTGAACAATTAAAGAAATAAACATTCACAGCACGTGTTCAAAGTTTGTCGACATCTTTACTTTGTAAGTTCTCTTTCACACTTACAACCTTAAAACCGATTTGCCACACTTCCAAACAAGTTTAGAATTGGTTCATCTGACTTTCAAGAACTATTTGATTGATTCAAACCAACATTCAATCACAATCATGGGTTTACGGTTCTACCAAAACAAGTTTTGGTTCTACCTCCA
>NW_020631496.1:602-1000 GCF_003573695.1 Papaver somniferum
AACTATGTGATTGATCAAACCAACATTCAATCACAATCATGGGTTTAACGGTTCTACCAAAACAAGTTTCGGTTCTACCTCCATATGAGTATTGTGCATAGTCACACTAGCTTTCCAAAAATTCGGTTGACTAGGTACTAGGATCGGTTCCCCACATATATATGGTATCTAACTTATATGTGTTTCACATGTCCATAGGATCTGTTCCCCTTTGCCTAAAAACGTGTTGCACATGTCCATAGGATCGGTTCCCCTTTCTGCTATAAACCTTGCTGCACACCATACAAGGATAGGTTACCTTTGATGTACTGCATCCCTTACAAGGATTGGTTCCCCTTTCATTTTAATTGGTTAGACATAAAAAATCTGATCATACCACAGGTGATTATTTAAGATCG
>NW_020631497.1:0-351 GCF_003573695.1 Papaver somniferum
GAACTTTGTTGATCAAGAGAACCGGAAGAATGGCGTGATCCAAGTCCGCGAACTCAGTTCGTGAACTTCCGAAATTCTCAAACCCGAGAATTTCTGCTGGAGTGGACAAACTACTTGTGTGAAACTCAGTCCGCGAACCGGTAAAGTTCTCATACCCGAGAATTTCTGTTGGAGTTTGTAAAGTCTGCCCGGTAACTTAAGTCCGCGAACCTAGTCTGCGAACTTGAGAAGGTTATATATCTGAAGATGATTTCTGAACTTAAACTTAAAAAGACTAAGGAATGCAGTTTTCAAACCGTGGCTATAAAAGTTCATGAACCGATTCAAGTGAATCAAATCATCTTTGCTTCA
>NW_020631497.1:362-905 GCF_003573695.1 Papaver somniferum
AGTTTTCAAACCGTGGCTATAAAAGTTCATGAACAGATTCAAGTGAATCAAATCCTCTTTGCTTCAATTGTGTCTTGTGTAGTACATGAGATTTCTTTGCAATTGAACAACTCTCTAACTAGTTCATTTGAAATCATTTGAACTAGTTATGGTGAATAAGAACGTGGTTGATATGGAATGCTCATATGGATAACCTTTTGGTTAACTATTGTTGAACCAACAAGTGCATACGTTTGGGTACGATTAACAAACCTAGAAGCGTGCATTGTCAAGTGTGCGTAACAAGCTAAGTTTTCGATCTAACGGTTGAGAAATATTAGCTTGAATCTAAATCAGGTTTTCATCTAACCGTGGATTTTTAGAGCATTGCTCGGTCGAACTCGCATGCGTTGCTATCTCAAGCATGTTTTTCAATGTTAGTGATCAAAACTATAAGTCTTGATTTCTAGTCTACTATAGCTAAGTCTCGGACTAGGATAAAAAGTGTAGTTGAGCTCAAGGACTTCATGGCGATTCATCATACAAGAAGATGAACTACTCAAG
>NW_020631498.1:0-767 GCF_003573695.1 Papaver somniferum
ATAACTAATCCAAATCCTAACAAATTTCATCTATCTTGAATCAAATAGAAAGACAAAGCCAACACAAAAAGAAAGAGTTCATAAAAATGTTGAGTTTTATATACGTTAACTCAAAAAAGTCTACACACTTCGTTATAAATCTGAAATTGATTTATGAAACTAAATTGTAAACTGGATAAACTCATCTTTAACAGAAAAAGTTTAAAAAATGTATTGTAATTACAATTAATATGTTCTAAGGTAATACGACTAGTAAAAATTGCATTTCTATGTACGTTGATTCAAGAAAACATGAAGGATGTCAAATTTCACAATAGAAGAAGGATGAAAGACCATGCAGAACTAATCCAAATCCTAACACATTTCATCTATCTTGAATCAAATAGAACTACAAAGCCAACACAAAAAGAAAGAGTTCATAAAAATGTTGAGTTTTATATACGTTAACTCAAAAAAGTCTACACACTTCGTTATAAGTCGGAAATTTATTTCTGAGACTAAATTGTAAACTAGATAAACTCATCTTTAACAGAAAAAGTTCGAGAAATATATTGTAACTACAAATAATATGTTCTAAGGTAATACCTCTAATAAAAATTTCATTTCTATGTACGTTGATTCAAGAAAATATTAAGGAAGTCAAATTTCACAATAGAAGAAGGATGAAAGACCATGCAGAACTAATCCAAATCCTAATAAATTTCATCTATCTTGAATCAAATAGAAAGACAAAGCCAACACAAAAAGAAAGAGTTCATAAAAATGTT
>NW_020631499.1:0-353 GCF_003573695.1 Papaver somniferum
TCTATGTGCGCTGGTGAGTTCACTAGTAAAAATGCTGATGATGCTTTTACCTTCTTAGGAGCTATCGCTGAAAAATCCCAACAGTGGGAATCTTGTGTTGAACCCCCTAAAAGACTCTTGGTCAATAGGAGTAGCACCAATATGGTAGATACGAGATTTGCGTCATATGCTAAGTTTGCTGCTTTGTTCAGAAGGTTAGAAGCTTTAGAAATGGGTCAGTCAAAAAATAGGTCCCTTGTTGAACCTAATAGAGCCTCTCAAGTCTCTAGTTGTGGAATAGAGCCCTATAATTCATTTTGGGAAGGTCAAGTTAGTGAAGAACAAGCCCATGCTGTCTATAACAACTCTAGGTT
>NW_020631499.1:553-1000 GCF_003573695.1 Papaver somniferum
TTAGAGGAGTTAGAAAAGTTTAGAGAGAAATAGGAGAGAGTTCAGAGCCGAAACGAGGAAGATACCATTGATTGTTGCTGCTGCTGCTGCTGTTCAAGGAGGAAGAAGAAGAGGAAGAACAAACCTACTAAGGCAGTCGTTCTTCATCACTGCACATCTGCCGATCTGCTCGGTTTTTAGCCAAATTTGGCCACCGAGCCAACCACCATTCGTTTCTATTTTAAACTGGTCCGAGTCGGCTCGGTTCGGTACCGATCCCAATCAGTCCTAAACCGGCGGCGCAATTGGAAATAAAAAACGGTTTACAATAAAGAGATCCTTAGAACAATACACTCGTTCTTGTTATTTATTTGTTACATTTTAATCTTCGAATCTCTAACTTTAAATATGTGACACGGTAAAAGAAAATGAAGAATCTGATGGAGTTGATCCTGGTGAACCTGATGA
>NW_020631500.1:0-362 GCF_003573695.1 Papaver somniferum
GAGTTTAAATCCCGAATAGGGGACTGATTCCTATTTATCTCATTCTCCGCTTATCGGACAAAGCTGAAATTTTAGTATGATGTTTGTATATATGAAGGTTACCTACTGTAGAAATTTCATGAAGTTCTGATCACTTTAGGTACACCAAAGTGTGAGAAATCCGGAACTGAATTCTGTATGCACGTATTGAAAGTAGTCGGGTTCTGAGTAATGTATCTTTTTAATGAACAGCTGGAATGCTATGATTTTTGAGTGTGTTGTGGAATATTGAGTTGTAAGTGTACCATAAAAATTTAAAGAGGATCAGGTAAGTATTAGTACTGCAAAGATTGGACAATCTTAAACTGTGTTTCGGTGAAACA
>NW_020631500.1:472-712 GCF_003573695.1 Papaver somniferum
AAGAGGATCAGGTAAGTATTAGTACTGCAAAGATTGGACAATCTGAAACTGTGTTTCGGTGAAACAGAATTCCTTTACAGCTGTCTTCATAATTTGTTATGTCATCATGCATTAATTGGATTGCTACTTTGCATGGGTGTCATTGAGAATCACTATCACTTGTTAAGTCATCTTATTTAGACACATACTTCTCTTCTATTCTATATGCCAAAGTTCAATACAGTGGCGTACTTCATTCCG
>NW_020631501.1:0-1000 GCF_003573695.1 Papaver somniferum
GAGGTAAACTTCTAAACACCCACGAATCTCCTGTCAGCGGGTTTACTGTCTGCCTTAAGGTGATTATATGTTGAGGACTGAACCGGCTGCTTTAATTTCCTAGTAAAGGGAAAGAACTGGCCATATAAGATAAGGGTTAGGATTTCATCACCGTTCCCTTCTTGCCCGCCTTAGGAAAACGAAACCTAACGCGAACCCAAGCTTAAAATTTGATTAGAACGAGACCGATAGGGTAACGAGCTTGGTAAGAAAATCTTTCGAAAAATATTGGTCACTCTTTTTAGCATACTTCGAAGTTCATGATGGTTTCGGTGAGTTGAATGCGTGACTGCGCCGCCTTGTGATAGCGGTGAGGCCTTGGTTATCAAAGCTCCACTGAGCTTCCCTCGCCTCAATTCAACTTACTTTGACTCGGATTGATTCCAGAGGGTTTTGCTTAAATTANNNCGGTGAGGCCTTGGGTATCAAAGCTCCACTGAGCTTCCCTCGCCTCAATTCAACTTACTTTGACTCGGATTGATTCCAGAGGGGTTTGCTTAAATTGTAACGAATTCCCTTTCGAAGGATTAGAAGCTGGTCTAGAAACAATCTAAGTGGAGACATCATGCTTGTTGTTTGCTAGATTTTATAGGTTTGATTTGGTCGAGTCAGCCTTGTTTGTGATTGTATAGAATTCCCTTGCAATTAAGAATGTCGAACTGATATGATAAAAGCCAATACAATGATTATCGACCTGAATTTGAATATGGACATCATCCTTTCTATGACCATGTTGGGAATAGTGGTTGGGAACGCCATCCTTTGGAAGGATATGGGTCATACCCTGGTGAGCCCAATTACTATCCACACATGCATCAGTCTTACGAGCAAGAAGATTATAGTACTAGTTCTTCGTCTCTAGAGGATACAATCAAACTATTGAAAATTAGTCCTTTTTATGATCCCTCTGTTCCTATTCCTCCTGTAGAAGAGTCCCTCAGGGAGTTAGCTGAGTCGACGC
>NW_020631502.1:0-550 GCF_003573695.1 Papaver somniferum
CTTTTCCTTTTAGTACCTCTGACACTCGTGACACTTGCAGCAGTTGAGGTTGATGCTTCATTTGTGGCACTTGCTGGTGCTGGCTGTGGTGGTGGTGGCCTTGTTGCTGGATTTGGTCTCACATGAGGACCTGTGAAGGTAGCTGGAGCTGCACACACACATGAACACATTAGTTTAAGCCTTATCCATTTATGTAAAGTCAAGTATAACATCTAGAAGTTAACACTATTTACCTTGATCCACATTTGCAGCAGTTGCACCAGTGCAAGTTTTTCTGTTGTGACCATATGTATAACACTTTCCACACATGTACTGTCTAGAATTCCTTCCACGTATCTCATCATTGTCCCTTCTTCTTTGATTTCTAGGCCTCCCTGTGGGTCTAGTAACTTTTGGAGGCTTCACATCATCCAACAGATTCTGCATACATACACAATGATTTAGAATATTACAAGTCAAAAAGTTATACTTATAAGCATATTACCTGTGCCCATAAAGCTTTATCCCTGAGTGGCTTAAGTGATGGAGCATACAAGTCTCTATAGTTAGT
>NW_020631502.1:561-1000 GCF_003573695.1 Papaver somniferum
CTGTTGCCATAAAGCTTTATCCCTGAGTGGCTTAAGTGATGGAGCATACAAGTCTCTATAGTTAGTCACCTTCATGTATGGATGGACATACCTACCAAGTAAATGAAACAAATTTTCAGTAATAGAAAAAGATAACAAAACAAAATGTAAGGAAAATAAGTACCAAAAGCTTTCAAATGAAAAAGAAGACTTACTGATCAAAGTTTCTAGTCCTGAAATGCAAGCTTGCACAAATTGCATGTACACATGGAATACCACTAACTTGCCATACATTGCAGGTACATGTATGCTCTTTCAGATAAACATTCCAGCTGATATCTTTCTTTGTGTCTAATATAGTCCACACATAGTCAG
Source organism: Papaver somniferum (assembly GCF_003573695.1). Classification (NCBI taxonomy): domain Eukaryota; kingdom Viridiplantae; phylum Streptophyta; class Magnoliopsida; order Ranunculales; family Papaveraceae; genus Papaver; species Papaver somniferum. Next base: position 916 of record NW_020631502.1, read on the forward strand.
AAGATGGCTGTTTTGTGAACTCATGGGTGAAGTAGAGATGCTTGTTAATAGTTATCATCACTCTAGGGACCACACCTCCATCATT
>NW_020631503.1:0-346 GCF_003573695.1 Papaver somniferum
AAAAAAAAAGAAAGAAAAAAAAGAAACGATTCAAACATCGTTGTGCCTACTTATTCAAGACAAAAGTATGACTCAGAGGAGGCCGTCCAATAAGTTGTAGTTCCTTGAAAGCATCATTTTTAGCCTCTCTTGATACCTTTCAGTCCTACTCTTCAAATTTTGGATCGCCTGTTCCACCTTCTCATATTCTGCAGCCAGAGCTTTTTCCTCTTCCAAGATAGCTTCCGTAGCAGGAACGACATTGGTGATAGGCGCCAAATATTGCATTATTTATCATCGTTTTATTGGCACTTATCCCATTTTGCATGCCATAATTCCCCCATTTGTAATGAATTTTGTATTTTAC
>NW_020631503.1:546-718 GCF_003573695.1 Papaver somniferum
AGTGAGTCTATTGATGAATCTGAGCTGATTAGAGAATCATTCCCTGATGAACAATTGATGTCTGTGTCAAACCTTCCTTGGTTTGCCGACATTGTTAACTACCTTGCTATAGGTAGAATGCTCTCACATTGGTCGAGACAAGACCGCTCCAAGTTCTTGGCTGAAGTTAAAC
>NW_020631503.1:729-1000 GCF_003573695.1 Papaver somniferum
GCTACAGGTAGAATGCCCTCACATTGGTCGAGACAAGACCGCTCCAAGTTCTTGGCTGAAGTTAAACATTTCCTTTGGGACGACCCATATTTGTTTAAGTACTGCCGAGACCAAATCATTAGGAGATGTGTACCCGACATGGAACAGAAAGATGTGATATCTTTCTGTCATGACCAAGCATGTGGAGGGCATTTCAGTGCCAAGAAGACCGCTGCAGATCCTGCAGTGTGGGTTTTACTGGCCATCGCTGTTTAGAGACTGCCATGAGTAT
>NW_020631504.1:0-388 GCF_003573695.1 Papaver somniferum
CTAACAACTCATTTTGGGAAGGTCAGGTTAGTGAAGAGAAAGCCCATGATGTCTATAACAATGCTAGGTCTGAGAACCGTCAAAAGTTTGACCCATACTCAGAGACTTACAACCCTGGTTGGAGAAACCATCCTAATTTTTCTTGGTCTAAGGGTCAGAATCAAGGACAGTCTAGTAATTCTCAGCCTCCCCCAGGTTTTGGTTATGCTAAGAACTCTTCAGGTCAACCCCAGTTTCAGAATGAGAAAAAGATCTCCACCTTAGAAGAAACCCTTACTATGTTAGCAAAGAACCATGAGATGTTATCAAAGAACCACTATGGTTTTCAAGAAGAAACCAGGCAGAATTTTAAGAATAATTCTCAGTCTCTTGCTAACATAGAATTTCA
>NW_020631504.1:399-858 GCF_003573695.1 Papaver somniferum
AATTTTAAGAATAATTCCCAGTCTCTTGCTAACTTAGAACTTCAAGTCGGCCAAATAGCTAAGTTTCTTAGTGAAAGAGAAGATGGAAGATTCCCTAGTCAAACTGATCCTAACCCTAAAGGAGAGAAATCGTACAATCATGTGAATTCTATAACAACCCTTAGGAGTGGAAAGACAGTTGACAATAAGGTTGCCATGCCTGATAGTGAACATGCTGTAGTTCACCCTTCTGAGCCAGAAAATGATGAGACTGATAGAGTCTCCAAAGAGACCAATGAGGGCCATGCTGAGCCCGACTTTGTTCCCAGAGCCCCTTTTCCCCAGCTGCTAGTTCCAACTAAGAGGGAGTCCAACTTTAATGATATATTGGAGGTTTTTAAGCAGGTTACTATCAGCCTCCCATTGTTAGATGCGATTAAGCATATTCCCGCTTATGCCAAGTTTCTTAAGGATATGTGT
>NW_020631505.1:0-495 GCF_003573695.1 Papaver somniferum
TCGGTATTCTTTTGTTACTACTCCTTTGACGTCCAATACTTACCTGAAAGAAGGTATGCGATAGTAACTTTCCGTGAAGAACCTGGTAGATTACGCACTGGTACATGAGACACTAACATCCGATCCTTAACAACAATTGACATACTAATATGAAAACAACACAACCATAGTCATAAATCTAAAAGACATCCATGTAGGACAAGAGTTCCTTGCCAATTGTCTCATAGTCTTTCAGTTGCGACTATATAGGTGTTGCAAATTAAGGGGGTATTCACTTACAAATCAGCAAGCTAAATTTTTTTGGTTAAACTTCAACATAGAAGTCACTAACAAGCTGGTTAGGACAAGATTAGGAAATTGATGTAATCTTAAGGGAATTAGAAGTCATCTAGTTCTAAGAAAAGGAAAGACATGTAATAAGGTAATAGGACTAGGAAAAGGAATTCATAGTTCTATATATATATGATCACCAAAGTTGTGGTTGATCATATGAGC
>NW_020631505.1:506-1000 GCF_003573695.1 Papaver somniferum
AGGACTAGGAAAAGGAATTCATAGTTCTATATATATATGATCACCAAAGTTGTGGTTGATCATATGAGCAAGATTAGAGCTTGTGTTTAGTTTTGAGAGATTTTCTAAACATCAATAAATAGAGTTGTCTTTATATAAGCTAAGTTTCATCTTGCAGTTGCCATTAATTGGTATCAGAGCTTGTTTCTGAGCCATGGAAAACGAAATACCATTGTGGGTGCAAAACAGTTCACGCCACCATCAATACAAGTTCCAATCCTCAACGCCACAAACTACACAGTATGGGCCATGAGAATGAAGGTACTGATGAAAATCTACAAAGTTTGGGAAACAATTGATCCTGGTACATTGGACCCAGACAAAAACAATGTTGCCATTGGATTACTCTTTCAAGCAATACCAGAATGTCTTGTTCTACAAGTTGGTGAACAGGAAACTTCAAAGAAAATTTGGGATGCAATAAAGGCACGTAATCTCGGAGCTGATCGAGTTAA
>NW_020631506.1:0-489 GCF_003573695.1 Papaver somniferum
ATAGTGGATGTAACTGACATATGACTGGAGATCTTTCGTGGTTTGTGAATTCAAGCGACTTTGAAAGAGGTCATGTTATATTCGGAGATGGGAGTTGTTGCTACATAAGCAAGAAGCGGACGATCAAACTTCCTGGGGTTCCTGAAATCCACAATGTAGTATACGTTAAAGGTATGACTGCAAATCTTCTTTTTGTTAGTCAAATTCGTGACAAAGGACATAAATTTGTCCTCAATGCAAATGGATATGACATTGTAGACAAAACTGGAAATTTTCAGGGGACTCGTGGTAAAAATAACTGTTATCTTCTTAATACTCAGTTTCGTAATTGTTGCAATTTGACTAAGGTGGAATCTACACATCTTTGGCATGAGCGTTTTGGTCACATCAATTATCGCCTTCTAACTAAGATCATTAACAAAGAACTTGTTAGAGGCATTCCCAAAATCAATGCAAAGATTGAAGGTGTATGTGGTGCCTGTCAAAAGG
>NW_020631506.1:500-1000 GCF_003573695.1 Papaver somniferum
AACTAAGATCATTAACAAAGAACTTGTTAGAGGCATTCCCAAAATCAATGCAAAGATTGATGGTGTCTATGGTGCCTATCAATAGAGTAAACAAACGAAAGTTCCACATAAATCATCTCGAGATATTCTCACTAAAGCTCCACTTGATTTAATTCATATGGATCTCTTCGGTCTTATTCAACAACCTACGGTTTCTGGGAAGAAGTATGCTTTAGTTATGGTAGGTGATTACACCAGATTCACTTGGGTGACTTTTTTAGCTCATAAGAATGAAACCCTTGGTAAATTTAAGATTATTGTTAATAGAATCCATAATGAACAACGTCGCAAACTAAAGAAAATTAGAAGCGACCGTGGAAATGAATTCAAGGACACTAAGGTGTTTGAATTTTGTGGCAAAGTGGGGATTATTCAACAATACACACCACCCATTACTCCTCAAGCTAATGGAGTTGCAGAATGGAAGAATAGGAACATTCAGGAAATGGCCAGGGTAATGC
>NW_020631507.1:0-437 GCF_003573695.1 Papaver somniferum
TCTTAACACTTAAGGACGGTTATCTTAAGTATGTCTCTTGTTAGATCTTCAAAATTATTTTATTATTAGAAAATGTTGCATTAGGAAAAAAACACAGGAAGAATAGGATGTAGATGTCATTAAAGAAAGATAATGCACAGAGGGGATTAATGATAAGTTAGATGTTTTGAAGGTTTGGAAAAGTTTGGTTTGATTCTACTTTACATTAAGCTTCAAGCCATTACCACTGTGTTTGATCAAACGCTTTACCCAGACATAGTGTGAGTGGGTTAGCTCCATCAAGGGGTTTCTTATTCTTTACAGCAGCTTATCTCTTACTGACAAATTTTGGTAAATCTTTTCTCTTCCTCTTATTCATAATACTTTCATAGATATTTATACATTAGGTTCTCCAAACTTACCTAAGACACTGATTTGAGACTTTCCTTATAAGTCTC
>NW_020631507.1:637-1000 GCF_003573695.1 Papaver somniferum
ATACTTTCTATATATATACCACTTACCTTATCAGTCTCAAGTCCGTGACTGATATGGGCAATACTTTCCATAGACTAACCATTACGGTCTTGGAAAGTATTACCACTTTCCTTAATACTTACTGTTATTGAAGAAACGATGAAATCAAAAATTTTGCAGATACAATCGATTAAAAGGCTAGGTTATCTTTCTACTTCTCCAATCTGGATCTTAATTACTCGGATTTAATTGTTTTGAACAAAAAACCCAAAAGGCTAGGGTTTGTTCTTCGATATATTTCAATTTTTCTCTCCAATTTTTTACCCGATTACGAATGTTACTCCACAAATCAACTCCGAAAATCTTACATTAGATACCCATTTT
>NW_020631508.1:0-490 GCF_003573695.1 Papaver somniferum
TTATTTTGAAGGACGGTCACTAGCCTACTTTCCTGACACTATCCAAGCCGGATGTTATAATCACAGGCATATGGGACTAAAAACACATACTTCAGGGAAACTGGTAATGGTTTAAGGTCCAACTTAGGAGGCTTTTCTAACGAAGGAACTAGGGTAGACTCAGAAACGGGTAGAGGTTCGAACTTAGGTTTCCAGCCATTACCAGTGTCTATCAAAGGGGTTGAATCTAACAAAGCATTCACCTCATTAATCACATCGTCATCATCAAAATCAATCCCAAAGTGAGCTATGCATTTCTCTGATGGATCTTCTAACAAAGTGTTTGGTAATGACTCCTCGACTAATGTTCCTATCATGTTCACCTCTTCTATGCTCGAGTTATCTAGTTCAGAGGGTAGCTTACTAATATTAAAAATGTTCATCTCAATAGTCATATTACCAAAAGACAAATTCATAATACCATTTCGACAGTTAATGATCGCATTGGATG
>NW_020631508.1:501-1000 GCF_003573695.1 Papaver somniferum
ATTAAAAATGTTCATCTCAATAGTCATATTACCAAAATACAAATTCATAATACCATTTCGACGGTTAATGATCGCATTTGATGTAGCTAAAAACGGGCGAACTAAAATCACTGGTGTTTGGTTCTCTGGGTCAGGGATAGGTTGGGTATCTAGGATAACAAAATCCACTGGATAAATAAATTTTTCGACCTCAATAAGAACGTCCTCGATCACACCACGAGGAATTTTAACGGACCTATCAGCTAACTGAAGTGTCATTTGGGTAGGTTTCATCTCACCAAGTCCTAGCTTAAGGTACACATGGTATGGCAGTAAGTTCACACTGGCTCCTAAGTCAAGCAAATCTTTCAAGACACGGTATTTACCTATTGTGCAAGAAATAGTAGGGAACCTTGGGTCTTTATACTTATGAGTAGTGGTATTCTGAATAACAGAACTCACATGACTAGCTAGGAAGGCTTTTTTCTGGACACTAAGTTTTCGCTTTCACGTACACATA
>NW_020631509.1:0-292 GCF_003573695.1 Papaver somniferum
AAATCCTAACAAATTTCATCTATCTTGAATCAAATAGAAAGACAAAGCCAATATAAAAAGAAAGAGTTCATTAAAATGCTGAATTTTATATACGTTAACTCAAAAAAGTCTACACATTTCGTTATGAGTCGAAAATTGATTTCTGAGACTAAATTGTAAACTATATAAACTAATCTTTAACAGAAAAAGTTCGAAAAATGTATTGTAATTACAATTAATGTGTTCTAAGGAGATACGTCTAGTAAAAATTGCATTTCTATGTACGTTGATTCAAGAAAATATGAAGGAAGTC
>NW_020631510.1:0-354 GCF_003573695.1 Papaver somniferum
TGTAGATGGTTGAAAAGTGAACGGTGTTTCCCATATCTGTCTGAAGGCCTCTGCCAAGATGAACCTAACCTAAATGACTGAGATACCGGTCTGACTAATATTAACACACTGGCATATACAAGGGAACCAAAGGTCAATAACTTAAATTTAGATCAACAAACTGGCAAATACAAGGGAACCAGCAGTTGACTACACAGAACAATAACCCTTTTTTTTTTAACTTAACGGCATGAATAGATCTTTTTGATCCAAGTGCATGCTTCTTGTCAGCAGATTACACGATAGTTCCCACGGGTCCTGCATTCCACGCTTGCTTAGGCGACGGAAACAGGGAGAACACACGCATATTGCTAT
>NW_020631510.1:365-628 GCF_003573695.1 Papaver somniferum
GTCCTGCATTCCACGCTTGCTTAGGCGACGGAAACAGGGAGAACACACGCATATTGCTATCCAAGTGTTAATACTTATTCCGATTGGTCTAACTGGTCCGGTTTCTTTTTTTCTTTTTTTTTTTGAAAAGGTAACTCAGTCCCTCTATTTCACCCTATCAAAGGTAACAACTTGAATCGTGTGCCCCACCAAATCACTTGAAATAAAAGAAAACTAAAAATAGAAAGTGAAAAGGACTCGACGAGATATGGCGAAACTATCAT
>NW_020631510.1:828-1000 GCF_003573695.1 Papaver somniferum
TGACATGGTTGGCATAGTTTAGGCGCGGCAAAAATTAGGGTTTAGTACAAACCGTGATGTTTGGCCTTGGGCCGGAAGTTTCCATGCGTTAGGTGGCAAACTTGGACGGTTGAGATCTGTAACTCAGATGGAAGGGTAGCTGTTGATTACTGCAACCCTTCGTTTTGGTATC
>NW_020631511.1:0-634 GCF_003573695.1 Papaver somniferum
TAAAAATATATACACAATATTTGTCACAATGGGCGAGAGGTACTGGGACTAGGATTCCGCCAATTTCATTTCTTAAGGTTCAAATAATAATTCTTTTATCAATAATAGCTAATATATTAAATATATTGACTCTAATTTATTGCCAAGATTGATTCTCAAAACATTGATTGTAAGTCCTAAGCATGATGTATCAAAACACCTAAGCCAAGCATACATCATCAAATTAAATAACAACCAATTAATTCAAATCATATTTCAATTTTAAATTAATGCAAAAGTCATAAAAAAGAATTAAATGAAATTACCCCAAGTATGAAGTTTGGCCTCCTCCGTCGTCCCAGTGTTGGGTTTTAGCTCATCATAGTAAAAATGCTCTCAAAATAATTTATTATGGCTCAAAAATGGTTTACAAATGATGAGAAGGTGTAAAACAATTGAACAGAAAAATCGCAACAGAAATAACTGTTGCAAAGGCGCTGTTCAACTGTTACAAGAAGAACGATAAATTGTAACTGCTGTTGTACGACGAACTACGACCCTCGGGCGTGCGTCTTAGACACTGTTGCAGAACGACGGCCTTTGGTTGTCTGTTCTTCATGTTCTTCATCTTCATCAATGGCAGCAGCAGCAGCAG
>NW_020631511.1:655-994 GCF_003573695.1 Papaver somniferum
TGTCTGTTCTTCGTGTTCTTCATCTTCATCAATGGCAGCAGCAGCAGCAGAGAGAAATCATGGTTCTCGATTCTGCAGCGTTCCTTCTCTCCTCCCAACTCTCGACAACCATTCTATTCAACCCCATAGACATATTTATACTCAAAAGCACCGAGATAATCCGAGTTAAATGCAAATAATTCTCCCTTAATGATTTTTATTTTCACGGAAATATTTTCTTTCCCTGTTCACCTTTCACGCGTCTTCTGTTAGCTACATTCCTGTTCTCTTCTCACACGTTTGTTTTGAGATGGATTTCCTTGTTTATCCTGGCTTGATTGGTCGAATCTTGTTGAATAA
>NW_020631512.1:0-428 GCF_003573695.1 Papaver somniferum
GTTAGAATTCCTTGGCACGGATATGTGGCTGGAATGGTATGCCATTGGCACTGTGGTGCGGCTGGCATGGTTGTCATGCCTTGGCGCGGAGATGTGGACGGCATGGTATTCCACTGGCACTGTGGTGCGGTTGGCATGGTTGGCATACCTTGGCGCGGAGATGTGGTTGGCATGGTTGGGATGCCTTGGCGCGGAGATGTGGCTGGCATGGTATGCCATTGGTACTGTGGTGCGGCTGGCATGGTTGGCATGCCTTGGCACGGAGATGTGGCTGGCATGGTATGCCATTGGCACCGTAGTGCGCCTGTCATGGTTGGCATGCCTTGGCACGGAGATGTGACTGGCATGGTTGGCATGCCTTGGCGCGGAGATGTAGATGGCATGGTATGTCGTTGGCACTGTGGTGCGTCTGGCATGGTTGGCATGCC
>NW_020631512.1:628-1000 GCF_003573695.1 Papaver somniferum
GGAAGCCTGTCATGGTTGGCATGCCTTGGCACGGAGATGTGACTGGCATGGTTGGCATGCCTTGGCGCGGAGATGTAGATGGCATGGTATGTCGTTGGCACTGTGGTGCGTCTGGCATGGTTGGCATGCCATGGCGCGGAGATGTGGCTGGCATGGTTAGAATTCCTTGGCACGGATATGTGGCTGGAATGGTATGCCATTGGCACTGTGGTGCGGCTGGCATGGTTGTCATGCCTTGGCGCGGAGATGTGGACGGCATGGTATTCCACTGGCACTGTGGTGCGGTTGGCATGGTTGGCATACCTTGGCGCGGAGATGTGGTTGGCATGGTTGGGATGCCTTGGCGCGGAGATGTGGCTGGCATGGTATGCC
>NW_020631513.1:0-337 GCF_003573695.1 Papaver somniferum
ACCTCTGCGTAATGGGCACAAAGTACAATAAGATCCCAGATCGACGGCTGAGAGGAAGTTTGACTGACACAGATGTGACCAGACAAAGAGACACTTGTCTGACACGAGCAAACATCCATCTACCCGCATTAAATACCAAAGAGATATACACGTATCAATCAGCTCGTGGAAGAAGCGAGGATAATCCTTCGTATTCAAGCTCAGGCCGCAACATATGCCGAAGACCTCTGCGTAATGGTCACAAAGCACAAGAAGATAAGATTGCAACAACACCCCAGAAGTAGGACCCACGTTCCAACCCTATAAATACCCCCCTCCACTAAGAGAGAAGGGGTCG
>NW_020631513.1:348-632 GCF_003573695.1 Papaver somniferum
CAGAAGTAGGACCCACGTTCCAACCCTATAAATACCCCTCTCCACTAAGAGAGAAGGGGTCGACCAATCCAGAGCAATTATAGGAGAATATAGGAGAGAGAAATAGGAAGAGTAAGTAATCCCCCTACTTCCGCATACCTATGTATACTCTAAAGTCATTCGACTATCTTTGTAATCATTCAATACATAGTGAAACACCAGCCCCGCGGATGTAGGCCTTAGTGCCGAACCACGTAAATCTTCGTGTTATTTACATTTCATCACCTTATATTCAGCGTTGAAAT
>NW_020631513.1:643-1000 GCF_003573695.1 Papaver somniferum
ATTCAGCGTTGAACTTCATGTGCTTTACATTTATACTTGATTCTCTGTCTATTCCTTTATACGAACATTATTTATGATAATATTCGACAAGACAATGACAAGCTCGAAGGCTTCGAGTCGATGAATCGATATAATCATTCCCCTTACACATACAACGTACAATTCTAGAATTAGACAGTATGCGAATATTGTTTGTGAACACGTGGATGGCTTCGTGATTTATGTGTTCACAATCTGGCGCTAGAAACAGGGACTTTGTCCCGGTAAAAGATTTATCTTATCCTGTGATTTCACCTTAAACGCGCATTATGGTTGTGCCCTATTCTGGGTTCAGCGTGCTTTCAAAACCTTTTTTTT
>NW_020631514.1:0-394 GCF_003573695.1 Papaver somniferum
TTGTTCAGCCACCACTAACCCATTACACAAACATTACCACCAACGTCTCAGCAGCAACACTATCAACTACGAAACCAACTTATTACACTGCCAACTACATGAACTAGAATTTCATCATCAAAACCAATTCAACTTAGTTGAATCACTAACATAACTGCAACTCCACCATTTATCCCCTAACACCACCAGTTACCACTTAACCTGCAATACCAGAAATACCACCATCTATTTCACCTACACAGTTCATACACATATCCATCACCACTGATGAGTGCTAAAAAGTGCATATTTTTATATATTTTTCTTGGCATTTAACTCATCTTTTGTGCATTAATTCTACATTTTATCCCATATTCTGTATTTTCATTGTTTTCAAGAATAAATATTTTTCTTA
>NW_020631514.1:594-875 GCF_003573695.1 Papaver somniferum
TTAGTGCTCAACTGTGCTTGTGATTGATTGTGCTGTCAAAAGACAGTCAATGCTAGGAGTAAACAGTTGAGCAAGCTTCTTCTCCTTCCATTCCATTTATGTATGCCCTGGAACATAGGCAGGCTTGAACCTTCCCCTAGCTCCATTAGGGACATGGATTTAACATAGAATTACACTATCTGGCTAGGTCACAAGGTGGATTCATAACCTAGTTGTGTTGTTTCTCTGTTTTGTATATGTAGTTTTGCTCCCCTGCCATTGCCCTTGGCTTTGGCCTTGGT
>NW_020631515.1:0-462 GCF_003573695.1 Papaver somniferum
CCCCCAAAACCGTTTTCTGAAACTCTAATCGACCCTGAATCTCAATTTAAAGATTTAAAATACAGCTTCTAGCCGGAAAAAATGAAGAAAAACCTAGTGGTGCGGTGAATCTAGATATTAAATCTCTGTCATTAACGTCTCATTCTTCTTCGATTTCTTCACTTAAATGAAATCTAGGATGTGCTTGTTCGGTTTAGAGAGACCTCTGAGGCCAAGTCAAGAAAGAAACAACAGATGTACGAAGTTTGCTTTGCCGAGAAGACTAGGTCGAAGAAATGAAGCTTTTGTTGCTGAATTAATGGATAAGTGGGAGAATGAAGGTGGGGATTGAACTTACAGAGATGGGTTCACTGGATTTTAGGGGTTTGATAAGATTGAACTGATGAGAAATCAAGATATGATGGTGGTGGTTATTATGATGAAGAAATTAGGATATTGGTGAAATTCAAATTGCAGATGAGG
>NW_020631515.1:473-607 GCF_003573695.1 Papaver somniferum
GTCGTTATACCGAATTTGAAGTTCGAATCGACATTGAGATTCATATTTATCGATTTCGATGATGTATCATGCTAAGTTTGAAGTCAAAACCCTCCTGTAGCTTCCTGATTCATTGTTTGTATTCCATTATGCCA
>NW_020631515.1:618-1000 GCF_003573695.1 Papaver somniferum
TGGTGTTGCTGGTTAGATGGAATGGTTGATGTTGGGACTTTGTTTGAATCCGAAGAAATGTTGGTGCTGATGAATATCGGGTAATTTTCAGTAACTTCACCTTTTCGTTGTTGATTTCTTGTACAAAAACCATGGATTTTACATGGTTTATGCGTTTGGATCGATTGTTGTTAATTGATAAATTTTTTTTTTTGAATTTCAATTGTATGTTGTAGATCTTTGTGAAGGATGTCGTGGAAGGAATACACAGGGTTTTTATATGAATTTGATAGTGGTGATTTTGATTGCTACACAGGAAGTTTAAGATTGAAATATCGGGTTGCAGTTGAGGTGGAGGTTGCAGAGGTATAGCTGAAGTTGAAATTGCATTAGATGGTGATGT
>NW_020631516.1:0-408 GCF_003573695.1 Papaver somniferum
CAGGGAGTTTCCATGAGATGAGGGAAACATAAAAAATAATAATAATAAAGTAAGTGATCCGTGGGACCGTCTAGGGCATGACCGGACGGCTAGGGCCCGGTCCCACGAGTTTCCCTAATTTTATATTATTATTCATGACTTGAAGGAAATTTCATGAATTTAAGGAGTTTTCATGAAACGAAGGATATTTGCTCAAATGAAGAGATTTTCATGAGATCAAGGAAAATAATAAAAATATGATAAAATACAAAGTTGGTCGTGGGACTAGCCATGGCACGACCTGCCGGTCGGTGGGCCCAGTCCCCTGGCGCCTCAATTAATATTTTATTATTTATTAGTTTCTTCCTATTTTGCATAGGTTCATCGTTCCTTCGTGTTTTGGAATGCTCGTTCGTGCATTCAGGTGCT
>NW_020631516.1:554-1000 GCF_003573695.1 Papaver somniferum
ATTTTATCCCATATTCTGTGTTTTCGTTGTTTTCAAGAATAAATACTTTTCTTAATTAATTTTGCATTTTTAGGTACTAAATAAAGCCTGGTTATCTCACGGAGCAAAAAGAGCAAAGGAACGACAAAGACTCCCGCTAGGAGGAAGCGAAGAATGATGTTTGCAAGAGCCGGATCAACTAGAAGTGGGCTTGAAGAGGAAGAATTGTTCTTAAAGAAGATATGGGCTTGGCATACCCAAGACCCAAAACCCTTACCCAAATCCATTTCCATTATCCATACCCATTTCCATGAGAGCCGTCAGATTGGATCCATCTCATCATCCAACGGTCGCCTCATCATTGTGCATCAAACTCCGAAGCTCCTGTCAAACACTATAGTACCTAACTCCATCTGAAGCCGTCAGTTTTGTTGTATCTCATCATCCAACGGTCGCTCCTATCGCGC
>NW_020631517.1:0-358 GCF_003573695.1 Papaver somniferum
GTCTCATTGTTTGTGATCCCACAATATGTTTTTTCGCTGCGTCGATTAAGACTATTGTGAGGTGATTGATAATACTAGGTTGTTCTTCAGGAATATAAGTCCGGATTATCAATTGGTTCATGTTAACCTTGATTTATCAAAAGACGGAACAAAACTCATAGGTATATTCGTGGGAGCCGAATTTATCTATTATCATAGACTTTTTTGTGTGATATAGATTTGTTTATTAAAGTCTTCGACTTTGGGTCGTAACAACTCTTAGTTGTGGGTGAGATCATCTAAGGGAATCAAGTACGTGGCATCCTGCTGGGATCAGATACGTATGAGCATAATTGTACCTTGTATCAGTGTGAGATTG
>NW_020631517.1:369-630 GCF_003573695.1 Papaver somniferum
GTACCTTGGATCAGTGTGAGATTGGTTGGGGTTCAACTACAGTCCAGACCGAAGTTAGTTTGGAGTAGGCTAGTGTCTGTAGCGGCTTAATACAGTGTGTGTTCAATCTGGACTAGGTCCCGGGGTTTTTCTGCATTTGCGGTTTCCTCGTTAACAAAATTCTGGTGTCTGAGTTATTTGTTTTCCGCATTATATTTTCTTATGTAATTGAAATAATACAGGTTGTGCGTTGTTCAATCAATTAGAATATCCGACCTTTTG
>NW_020631517.1:641-1000 GCF_003573695.1 Papaver somniferum
TTATATAATTGAAATAATACAGGTTGTGCGTTGTTCAATCAATTAGAATATCCGACCTTTTGGTTGTTGATTTAAATTGATTGACACTTGGATATTGGTCTTTGGTACCATCCAAGTTATATCTCTTCTATAAAGACTCGCAGATTTCTTTTTGCTTGAGTATAGATCAAATAGAGAGATTGAGATATAAACTCTTTGATATACTATTCTATTGATTGAGTCTAACTGTCTAGTTGATTCTCTAGAAAGTATATTGGAGTTTGGCCATACAGATTGCTAAGCGAAGTATTGGGTGTGGTTGTTAGACCCCCGCTTTTTCACATTGAAAGAGGGTTAAAATCGACAATTCTACCTTTTTT
>NW_020631518.1:0-362 GCF_003573695.1 Papaver somniferum
CATTAGGAACATATTTATACGTAATTGAACCATTGAATCTCCTCCATTAACTCCAAATAATCTTCATTTACTCGGCCATTGAAGAAAAATATTTCGGAATATTTTCTTCCCTGAATTATCTCTATACGCGTCTGGAGCTGTAAATGGTGAGTAGATTTTCTTTGTTTATCTCAAACACACTTCAGAATATAGCCAAGCCCCATCCAAACACGAGCAGCACACTTCCAACTCACCAAAACCCCGTGAAATATTTTCCATGCACGCGTCTGCTCTGATTTCATCTGATGGATTTTCCAGCCAAATTTGATCGCATCCAACACCCATATCCTTCCTTTATAGCCCAGCAGAAGATACCCAATGAG
>NW_020631518.1:373-1000 GCF_003573695.1 Papaver somniferum
ATTTGATCGCATCCAACACCCATATCCTTCCTGTCTAGCCCAGCAGAAGATACCCAATGAGTTTCAGCCATTGAATCGGCCTGAAACTCCTTCAAAAATCGATTGGCAAATATGCCAGTAAATAACCAAATTTTCCCGCCAATTTTGGAATTTGAATTTGGGAAGAAAACTGGCCTCCCCCTAATCCAGTTCTGGTGTCCCTTTAGCAATTGGGGCTGAAATAGTAATTTTTGGGTGGAAATAGTATTTTTTCTTGGTTCCTCCGGGATATTTCTGTGACGTTTGCGGTGCATTTCTGGGGTTCCTTTAATACTTTATCTTGGGGGTGTAAAACACCACTTTTTGAGCCCATTTCGCCGCAAGGGCTTATTTCTCTAAAATTTCCTACAAGAACACAAAATAACACAATAAGTACTTAATCGAGTCTAACAATACAGAATATTGAGAACAAAATAGACACATAAATGCGTCTATCAAATACCCCCAAACTTATTATTTGCTAGTCCTCGAGCAAAACTAAAAAATAAAACCGAGTTAATCTCGGGTGGGTTTAACAGAGGTGTACCCACAAAAACCATGACTTCTAATTGGTCACAAGTATCCAAAGAGCTATGAGGACATACATAT
>NW_020631519.1:0-736 GCF_003573695.1 Papaver somniferum
AACCCTGCTGGAAGACAAGTCCTGATCAGCTCTATCACTTCCGCCTCTTATATTTTTCAGATGAACTTCTTCAAATTGCCTAAGCAAACTTGCCTAGACATCAACAAGCTTCATAATGACTTCTTCTGGGGAAAAAACCCTGAAAACAATACAAAAGGATATTATCCAAAAGCCTGGTATCGTGTTTGCAAACCAAGAGGTCTGGGAGGTTTGGGATTCATGAACATGAAAGCATTTAATAGTGCTATGATCACTAAAATGGGGGTAGAGAATCACCCAGGACAGAGAGTCCCTTTTATCTCTCAGAAGATCACGATGGGTTGGAGAATCACCCATGTCTCTTAAATACAAAAGAAATAAGAATATGCTCAATATATATAGCAAAGCTCATGATAGGGACTCCTGGAAATGGAAGGGCTTATTAGGAGGGATTGAAAATACTCAAAAGTACAGTTCTTGGAAGGTTGGATATGGGGCCGCCACTGACATCAACATATGACATGACAAGTGGATTAGTAACCCTAATATCCATCTCACCCAACCAAACAAATGTCTGGAAGACTATATTCTTGTGAAGAACCTCATCACTAGTGATGGAATATGGGATGATATAAACTGCAGGAATACTTTAACCAAAGGGGAAGGAAAGTTTTCTAAGAAACTAAGATTCACTATGGAGAGAGGCACCATCTAATATGGGTGGGTGGGTGTGTGGGGTAGGGGGGGGGGGGGGGGG
>NW_020631519.1:783-1000 GCF_003573695.1 Papaver somniferum
GGGGGGGGGGGGGGTGGAACACAATCAGGAAACCTTGCTGAGATTTAACTGAGAATGAAAATTTCTTTATAATCATTTTACCCTCACCGCTAAGATGGGGTTGAGGGTTGGGGTTGGGGTGGGGATGGGGAATACAATCAAGAAACCTTGCTGATTGGAGTGAGATCTAGAATATGGATACATCACCAGGTATACTACTCTTTATCTGGAAGTGTTC
>NW_020631520.1:0-285 GCF_003573695.1 Papaver somniferum
CAAATCCTAACAAATTTTATCTATCTTGTATCAAATAGAAAGACAAAGCAAACACAAAAAGAAAGAGTTCATAAAAATGTTTAATTTTATATACGTTAACTCAAAAAAGTCTACACATTTCGTTATAATTTGGAAATTGATTTCTGAGACTAAATTGCAAACTAGATAAACTCATCTTTAACAGAAAAAGTTTGAAAAATGTATTGTAATTACAATTAATATGTTCCAAGGCAATATGTCTAGTAAAAATTGCATTTCTATGTTCGTTGATTCAAGAAAATATGA
>NW_020631521.1:0-567 GCF_003573695.1 Papaver somniferum
TTTTAAAAATAATTAATTTTTTTTACTATTCAATATAAATATATACAATATTAAATTTACTAATTATTACTATTATTATGATTGTTAAAAAATTTATTTTACTTAATCACTTTTTAATATATATATATATATATATATAATTTTCAAACAAAAAATCAAACTAAAATTCATTAAATAATTATTTAATATATATATATATATTTATTTATTTATTTAATATTTGTTTTTATTTTTATTATTGATATATGAAATGGTAAATAAAATAGTTTGAAAATAAAAAATAATAATATTTAAAGACTAAAATATAAGAAATAAAAAATTGATTGTATATAAGTTTAAGGGTAACTTTTGTCATTTATAAAATAAAATAGGGACAAAAAAGATAAATCAAGCATTAAATTTAGGTGAGACCAAAGCTTATGTTTTTATAGCTTTTAAAAGCTTCTCCTCCCTAGCTTTTGATAATGGAAAATTTCTTGTTTGGTCCTAAGCCCATAAGGTTATTTATAGTAGGGTCCAACCAGAAGTTTCTTTTATATGAAGGTCCACAATTAATTAAAACATGAA
>NW_020631521.1:578-1000 GCF_003573695.1 Papaver somniferum
TAGGGTCCAACCAGAATTTTCTTTTATCTGAAGGTCCACAATTAATTAAAACATGAAAATGACCACAATACCCTGACTACCAAACGTGTGTGTCTACATGCTCATTATATCGAGTACATATCTGCTACACAGTTTATGAAATTCGAGTACATATCCGCTACACTGCTTACATAATTTGAGTACATATCTGCTACACTGCTTACAGGTTAAAAAAAAAAGGATCTCTCTAGTGCTCCACTCCCATTGGACCACTTCCTCCAAAAAGCGCCAACACTCTTAACATCAGACATATTGAACCTGTAAATGTGGCCAAAATGTAACAATTAAAAACAACAACAATCCATATATGAATAACAGAACAAAAATGAATAGTACAAGTAATATGACAACATCAAGATTAATACTACCTAACGATGGTTCAG
>NW_020631522.1:0-320 GCF_003573695.1 Papaver somniferum
CGGGAAAATATTTCTTCTCACTGGCAGTTGGGTCGATCGATTTTTGGAGGGGTTAGAGTTCGATTAAACCTCTGATTTTCAATGGGTATTTGTGATATGGATAGAGGAAGACATTTTGGGTGTTAGGATCGATCATAATTGGCTGGAATCATCGCAATCAGGAAGCACGCAAGCACGTTCAAGAAATGAATATCACACGATCACATCAAATTTAGACGTGTACTCATGTGTTTGGAGAGTGTTGAATCAATTCTACAGCGTGTAAGATCATGTTTGGAGTGTTTATACATCATTTCAGCGCGTGGAGAGCTAATTAAAGG
>NW_020631522.1:331-701 GCF_003573695.1 Papaver somniferum
TACAGCGTGTAAGATCATGTTTGGAGTGTTTATACATCATTTCAGCGCGTGGAGAGCTAATTAAAGGAAGAAAATATCCAAAAAATATTTTCTCTTTAAGCCGAGTAAAGAGAGAATTATCTTGAGTTATGGCGTGATTAAATGAGGCTGAGGAGTATAAATAGATTTCTGGTATCACAGAGAATGGGTGTCGAGAGTTTGGGGTCGAGACAAGGTCCAGAGAAGCAGAAATCAAGAGTTGATGAAACTCTGTTTCTGCTGCTGATGATGATGAAGAACACGAAGAACAGACTCGCAAGGACAGTGGTTTATCAACAGTGTCTAAGACGCACAACCGTGGGTCGCAGTGCAGTCTAAACATCAGCAACAC
>NW_020631523.1:0-233 GCF_003573695.1 Papaver somniferum
TGATCGAATTTAATGTTGTTAACAATCCTGTTGTGATACGACGCAATATTTCCAGCTCATTACTGTGCCAGAAATCTCCAAAAATCTCGTAAGAATCATTACCAAATATACACAGTTGAGAACCAAAAGTTTCCCGCCAAAAGAAATTTTTAAATGAGGAAGAAAAGGACGCCCCTTAATCAACAGCTGTGGTGCAAATATCAACGAAGGTGCCCCTTCGTAATTGAGTGCCC
>NW_020631523.1:244-429 GCF_003573695.1 Papaver somniferum
GCCAAAAGAAATTTTTAAATGAGGAAGAAAAGGATGCCCCTTAATCAACAGCTGTGGTGCAAATATCAACGAAGGTGCCCCTTCGTAATTGAGTGCCCCTTAACCAATGATGAGAGTCCGAATAACAAATGTCCTCCAAGAGTGCCCCAGGCAACTTTTCGAGCCGATTTTTCCAAAAATGTTTA
>NW_020631523.1:629-866 GCF_003573695.1 Papaver somniferum
GGGGGGGGGGGAAAGTAATTTTTCTGGGTTCCTCCGGGACATTTCTGGGGTGCTTCCGGCATACTTTCGGGGTACTTCCGGTTCACTGTTTACAGAGGTCTAAATGCCACATTTTCAGTCACTTTCGCCGCAAAACCTTATTTTTCCAAAAACACCTACAAATAAATAAAATACCATAATAAGTACAAAAATGGGTACTAACAATATATACAATTGGGCTATATTAGACACATAAAT
>NW_020631524.1:0-464 GCF_003573695.1 Papaver somniferum
TGATTAACAGTTAGTCTATATTAACAACGATTGATTCAAAGGATGAACAAGTGGATCGTGGATCTCGAGGTAGGCGTGGCTTGTCATCAAAAGAGGTGGGAATACATTTGACTCTTTGGCAACCATTATTGTTTTCCCTTACAGCAGTTTATGTTTAACAAACTCGTGTATTTATGTTTGTGCGTTCTATGCATTGTTTAACTTGTTTTACGATAATTCTGTTGATTCCGTTAATCTTTCCATGGTTTGGAAAGGACCTGTAATGTGTCGTGGTCAATATGAATTGTTATGGGAAATAAGAATTTCCACGTGTGGTATATAGGATACGCTTCTTCACATTTATACCTAGAGCTTTTATGATATATTGGTCGACAGTTTGCGAGTTCGGAATTGTCGACATCCATATTTACGATTAGGTGTGGATTTGCGAGTTCGGAATTGCACAACCATAGTATACATTGTTT
>NW_020631524.1:644-1000 GCF_003573695.1 Papaver somniferum
GATTATAATTCAACTTTTATGCTTATATCGGTTGACAGTTTGTGAGTTCGGAATTGTCGACATCCATATTTACGATTACGGGTGGATTTGCGAGTTCGGAATTGCACAACCATAGTATACATTGTTTGAAGAATGAGCTTGTCCATATCCGTGTTTGTGTATCCCAGTGACTTAGTCACTATTTAATGTCTGGGAAGAACATTATTGTTTTTCTTAATCTTGTTTATGATTACTTAGAAGTTAAATGTTAATTATTCCCACTTTCAGTTTTCAGAGACAGATCAGAGTTGCGCAGCGAAAGCCACAAGTGTTGACTCCGTTAATTAGTTAACTTCTGCTATGTTTATTATGTTGTT
>NW_020631525.1:0-637 GCF_003573695.1 Papaver somniferum
AAGTTTAGAATTGGTTCATCTGACTTTCAAGAACTATGTGATTGATCAAACAAACATTCAATCACAATCATGGGTTTAACGGTTCTACCAAAACAAGTTTCGGTTCTACCTCCATGTGAGCACTGTGCCTAGTCACACTAGATTTCCAAAAATTCGGTTGATTAGGTACTAGGATCGGTTCCCCACATATATATGGTATCTAACATATATGTGTTTCACATGTCCATAGGATCGGTTCCCCTTTGCCTAAAAACTTGTTGCACATGTCCATAGGATCGGTTCCCCTTTCTGCTATAAACCTTGCTGCACCTCATACAAGGATCGGTTCCCCTTTGTGATGTATTGCACCTCTTACTAGGATCGGTTCCCCTTTCCCAAATTTGGTCAGACATAACACAAACCCGATCATACCATCTCAGGTGATTACTTAAGATCGGTTTCACAAATAAAAGTCATACCAATACATAAGTCAGGCCTTTGTGAATAGTTCTACCAAGAACACAAACAAGTTGTGAGCGGTTATACTCAATCACACATATTGGTTGTTCATAAGATATGCAATGAATAACAAAACCAATAACACCTGGCAATTTCCTTTTCGGTTCACAAACAAGTTTATGAACTTACTTCCTTAGAA
>NW_020631525.1:648-1000 GCF_003573695.1 Papaver somniferum
ACGTGGCAATTTCCTTTTCAGTTCACAAACAAGTTTATGAACTTACTTCCTTAGAACACATGTAAACATTGTTCCCTAGGATGAAATCCTCACCTCATACCCATACATAATCACAATGACATTCAAATGATTATGGCGATGTCTTATCTACAAAGTTTAATGGTTAATAAATAAACCTCATATTGTATTCCTTAATACTATGTCTATCTAGAGTTCAAATATGCTTCGCAGTTATGTTTTAAATATGCACGACTTGAAAGATACGTTAGGGAATGAAACAGTTGAAGTCAAATATCAGTAACCTCAAGTGGAAGGATGATTGTTGTCGTTTTAACTCCTTGCTTCTTCACAT
>NW_020631526.1:0-609 GCF_003573695.1 Papaver somniferum
TTCAAATTCAATTCCATGCAAATAATCAAATAATAATATTGCAAATAAATAATAAAATTAGAATTATACCAATCAATATGGACCAATGGCTTCCTCCGTCGTCTCGGCTAATGGGTTTAGCTCCTCATCCCAAAGACACACTCACAAGATGAATTCATGGCAAAAATAGGTGTTTTTATGGATGAATATAAGATGAAACATAAATTTGCAACGCTGTAGTGGTGTTACAGCGCCACTGTTACAAAGGGGTAAGTGCTTTTAAGACTGCTGTAAACGATAAGCCATTACTGCTGTAAAACAACGACACTGGTATTGTTATTTAAGACTGCTAAAGAACGACTGACTATGTGAGTCTGTTCTTCGTGTTCTTCAGGATCTTCAATGGCAGCAGCAGCAGCAGCAATATCTCCTGTAACTTCTTCTTCTCGTCTATCCTCTACTCCCAATTCTCTCCTAAGGGTTTCTAACCCTTCTATGACTTGAACCAACTCTTATATAGTCTTTTAATCCCCAAAAATCTCTATTGAATCCGACTTTTTCTTTTCTTTTTCTTCTCTGCGCTGTTGAGAGAATATCTCTCTCTGATCTCCCTGTACGCGTTTATGAGCT
>NW_020631526.1:620-1000 GCF_003573695.1 Papaver somniferum
ATCTCCTCAAAAAATCTTTGAAACGTAAACAGAACCATACGTGTCCTATTTGGACTCTGATTTCTTCTCCCGGCTATTCCAGCCCAATGTGATCGATCAAAACACATGTACCAGCTCTGTTTAGTCCATTCACATCCAGCCCAACTGATTTTGGGGGTTGAATCTCTTTAGAAACCGTCCATTAATCGAATCCAACTCTGCCAGTAAACATGCATGAAGTTTCCCGCCAAAACATTAATTTGAAAACGTGAAGAAATGTGATCTCCCCCTATCCAGTTCTGGTGTCCCTTTAGCATATGCCTGGAAATGGGTCACCCCTTAGGTTACCCCTTATCCAAAGTGAGAGTCCGTATACTAATTTTCTCCCACGAGCGCAAAAA
>NW_020631527.1:0-218 GCF_003573695.1 Papaver somniferum
CTTGGTTAAGGAGGGAAGCCCAGTTAGGCTTTTGTTCCCTTTAGTTGCACAGCCCAGTTGGGCTTTAGGATCGTCCTAAGCAGCTCACGCTCAAACCCAGCAACAGCAGTTGGGTTTAGCATCCCAGCAGAAGCAACAGCAACGAAGCCCACCTCAGTTGGACGAGCCCAGTAACACTTGGCAAGCCCAGTTCAGTTGAAGTTGGTGAAGCCCAGTTC
>NW_020631527.1:229-628 GCF_003573695.1 Papaver somniferum
CCCAGCAACAGCAGTTGGGTTTAGCATCCCAGCAGAAGCAACAGCAACGAAGCCCACCTCAGTTGGACGAGCCCAGTAACACTTGGCAAGCCCAGTTCAGTTGAAGTTGGTGAATCCCAGTTCAGAGAAGTACAAGCCCACCAGTAGAAGGCAGAGCCCAGCAGCAGCAGGTAGCAGCCCAGTTGCTTTGGCTTGGCAGCAGGCTTGGCAGCACCAGGCTTTGGCTTAGCAGCAGCAACAGCAGCAGCAGCAGCTCAGGTGGCCTAGCAACACAGCTCTGCAGCAACTCAGCAACAGCAGCAGCAGCAGCAACAACAGCAGCAACTCAGTGGCACCTGCAAGTGAACAAGAGTGCAATGATATCAGGAGACAGCTTCAAGCACAGCAAGGTAAGATGCA
>NW_020631527.1:828-1000 GCF_003573695.1 Papaver somniferum
GGGAGAAGATGGTGGAGTGATTTGTGGGGAGCGTCACTGTTGCAGAAGAGGGGAAGAAGATGGATTCGATGGTTTTGGGAGAAGGGTGTGTTTGGCTAATGGGTATAGAATGGGGTATTAGGGTGTTGAGCGGGTTCAGCGAGGTTTGATGATCTGCGACAAGAAGCGATGG
>NW_020631528.1:0-650 GCF_003573695.1 Papaver somniferum
CTTTCCTTCTCTGGCGATGCTTTCCTGTTACAACACTTTTTCTTTCCTTGTAGCTTCCCTCCAAATCTGAAAAGAATCGAAAAATACCAAAACGCGTAAAAAAGAACAAAAATAATTAAAAGAAAAAGAAACCTAAAACAAATCTAAATACAAGTCCGCGTCGGCGGCGCCAAAAATTGGTGTAGTTTTGAAAGTGATAAGTGGAAGTTCGTTAAAAACTTGTAAAGATTTGATTTCAGACTTAATTTTGGTTTCACTTAATGTTACAAGAGACTGGGACTCAGGACTCCACCAATAAACCCATTCATGCGATTCATATATTTATTCTAGACACTTATAGCTCAAATAGAATATTGACTCTGTTTCTTTGTCAAGGTAGATTTTTGAAAAGCAACGACTGTAAATCTAAAGCATGGGATATCAAAAGACTTAACCTAAGTATAACCCATCAATTGAAATCACAACCGTTCAATAAAAACCATAAAACAATTAATAATCCATGCAAAAAGTCATGAAAGAATTAAATATAATTACCACACGCATGAAATATGGCTTCCTCCGTCATCCCTGTGTTGGGGTTTATCTCCTCATATTATTCACGTGCTCAAAATAGTTGTTCATAGCTCAAATAGGTGAAAAACAAGAGAAAA
>NW_020631528.1:661-1000 GCF_003573695.1 Papaver somniferum
GGGTTTAGCTCCTCATATTATTCACGTGCTCAAAATAGTTGTTCATAGCTCAAATAGGTGAAAAACAAGAGAAAACTAATAAAGCAGACAGTTAGCAACGCTGCAACGGTGTTACAAACAGCTGTTACAACGGGTTGAACTGTTACATAGAAAAGATGACAAGCTTATGATATATGTTATCTATTATTATTGAACAACGATACTTCTGTTATGCTGTTTGAAAAAGACTGCCTCTGCGACTGTCCTCGTCTGTCCAATGTTCTTCAGCTTCGTCTTCTTCCTCCTGCTTCAACAGCAGCAGAGAGCTTCTCTGCAAGTCTTCTTTCTTGGATTCTCTGT
>NW_020631529.1:0-544 GCF_003573695.1 Papaver somniferum
CATTTCTTTACGATGTGCTTCTGGCTCAAAAACAAATGAAGTAACAAAATACTCCATAAAAATGCTCGTTTGTCGTTTCATGGTGGTAACGCCAAATATTCTCAAAAACTCAACAGATTCTTCAGGAATCCGGAATATTATAAGGCGTTAATAATACTATCCTTTATACCACCAGAATGATACACGCTCTTTTGAAGTCGTCTATCATATTAACCGAACCCGAAATGGTATTTCACATTTCTCAAACCTCTACAAAGGTTATAAAATGGTTCGAAAATATGTGATTGTTGTTCCGCCTAAATTTGAGACAAGTATCTCTGTCGTCCATATCTACACTGGATTGATTACTTCTGGAGTCGTATCCTTTAGTGCAGATAGACGAGAGAAAAGATAATGGAGTCATCAACAAAAACATTTGGTGACCATTGGATACTTCTAGAACCCAAAATTTTATGGCTTATTCCTAGAATCCATGGACCACTTCTGGAGCCTAATATGGATTACTATAGGAAACCACAAATTGCATGTTGGACTGCTTCTGGAG
>NW_020631529.1:555-1000 GCF_003573695.1 Papaver somniferum
CTGGAGCCAAATATGGATTACTATAGGAAACCACAAATTGCATGTTGGACTGCTTCTGGAGTCGGCAACGTCTCATGGATTGCTTCGGGAATCCACCATTTCCAAAACAAGGAAATAAAATAAATAAAACTCAAAACAACGAAAACATAAGTACAAATATGGTACCAACATAATAAATCTCCATTTTCGTCCCTCGGGATCGACGGAATATTAATTTACAAGTGTGCAAATGGATAAACAGTTTATGACAAAGTTCCCTAGTTGGTCGCTTCAGGGACCGCCGATAGAAACGGCTAGCACTTTTATAACGGGTCACTTCTGGGACCAATGGGCTAGCGGAGCACACATTTTGTACCCATATTATGCCGCACGAGGTTCCATCTTCTGGTGGAACTATTTTAAAATTTCTGGAGATAACCAAAGCTGAGAAAATCAAATGTACGCT
>NW_020631530.1:0-388 GCF_003573695.1 Papaver somniferum
TGTCGTCAACAACCATTGGAATATAAGGTTCGTGGAGGAAGGAGTCAATACCAACGAACCGTCTTGGCTGATGATGTCGAACCAGGGCCTTCTGAATTTCCAAAGATCTTAAAACGCAAGCCTTTATTTCATTAATCTCCTTTCTTACTTCCTTAAACTCATCAAGAACATTGGAAAACTTCTGAGATTTAGAAGGGACAGCCCTTGGCTTTCTTGTATTCCTCCTATTTCTTTTCAATGAAGGAGTTACTGGAGATTTCTCTTTTCCTTGATTGATGGCTTAACAATCATATTGACATCTTTTCCATCCAAAGACATGATGCTTAGAGAACAATTATAAACAACTGGTTTTTGTGAGTGGAATTCACAATCTCATCAAGCAGTCTTA
>NW_020631530.1:399-1000 GCF_003573695.1 Papaver somniferum
TTATAAACAACTGGTTTTTGTGAGTGGAATTCACAATCTCATCAAGCAGTCTTAAGATATAAAGGATATCAGAGATGAAAAAGGAATGTAGGGTTTGCAACCTTTAAACAGGTTGGTGGACGTCCAATTCTAAACCCTATAAAGAGTAGATTTGTCGATAATAACCCTTTACTTTATTTGATAGACAGGAAAAACAAACCTAAAAAAAACTTTTCCTAAAGCCTGAGCGGTACACAATCTTATCTCTTTTGATCAGGCACATGAGACAAGATTTACCAAACAACACAATCAATTTGTGTTGTGGTGAACAACAATTTGTCCACCATTTTCCTCTAGAGAGGAATCCTCAGACTTCTGTCTATCAAAGAGATTTGACCATACCTTCTTCTCTAATGGTCTTATTTTGTCTTTTGAAACCAACTTCTTAGACGAAGATAAAATCCTACATACCTCAGCAGTCTTCTAAGCAAGTTTAAGCTTCCTTGCCAATCGATTTGCTCTTCGTTGAAGTTTGTTGGCGTGCCTCACTTGATGTTTGTACTTGTAACATCTTGATAAAACAAAATGATAACGTCAAACTTGGATAGTATTCAGGCATCTG